>NC_048568.1:41813100-41828100 GCF_013265735.2 Oncorhynchus mykiss | reverse complement strand
CTGTATTGTTTTATTGATTTACCATAGTGAAGGCTCAGGTTTTCTGGGTCTCCATGTTTTTGGTTGGACAGGTTTCTCAATTTCATTCTTATGTTTTTGCATTCTTCATCAAACCATTTGTCATTGTTGTTAATGCCTGCTTTAAATTTTTAGATTTGATAGGGAAGCTGAGAGGTAAAATATACTGTTTAGGTTTTCTACTGCCAAGTTTACACTTTCACTATTACAGTGAAACATTTTGTCCAGGAAATTGTCTAAAAGGGATTTAATTTGTTGTTGCCTAATAGTTTTTTGGTAGGTTTCCACACTACTTTCCTTCCATCTATAGCATGTCTTAATATTATTCAGTTCCTTTGGCTTTGATGCCTCTTGAGTATTGCTCTGTTCAAGTAGACTGTGATTTTGCTGCGATCTAATAGCGGTGTCAGTGGGCTGACTGTGACCGCTCTGAGAGACTCTGGGTTGAGGTCCGTGATAAATTCCAGGCCATCTCCACTTTCACAAACGCTAGACCCCCTGAGATGTCTGTGTGCGTGCGTGTGAGTGAGATGTCTCGAGTGATACTCTGTTGCTGTATCGCCAATCTAACCGGCATCAGAGGGTCTAGGTCTGTTAGGTCTGTTATGTAATTGATCTGAAACACGTTTTAAGTCGTGTTCAGCATTCAGATCTGAGTAGAATATTACTGTAGGTTAGATTCTTACACCTGTTGTTTACCACCAACATTCAAACTTGCAGTAGACCATGTAGTTTGCAACAAATAATGATTTGCCTGTAGTTAGTATTTTTTTTTTGCTTCTATAGCTTTAAACCAAACAAAAGGTAAAGGAACAATTGTCTGGTGTTTGAGGGAAAATAAATACAGTAATTTTACAGTTTAAATAAATGTTAAACAAAATATAAAAGCAACCCATTTCTGGTGTTTTGATGTTTGTTTTTTCTCTCCAAAACCTTCAGGAAGTGGAATATTTCTTTCTGGGGCAGATGAATTATGCCTGAAACGCATCATACTGTGTTTCCAGGAGACAACGGCAAAACTTTTAAATTTCCTAGAATGATGTCCCTGCAGCGTTCAGGGATTGTGTGGTGCTCGGTCTCTCTTTGCTTTATCCAATTAGATTCATACAGCTTCTCACAGCCAATAGAGACAATCCTTTATGGCCAAACAAAAGCCAGTGGAATAGGTGCATTTCACAAAGCCAGTAGAATAGGTTCATTTCACAGATTAACAGGCCCATCACTGATCCTCTTGGTATGTAAATAGTTATCTTAGAGGGAAAAATGACGTAATGTCGAATCACTAAAACCACCATGACATATGTGGATAGGCTTCTGAGACCTGCCATAAGTTTCTGAGACCTGCCATAGGCTTCTGAGAGCTGCAATAGGCTTATGGGAGCTGCTATATGCTTCTGAGAGCTGCTATAGGCTTCTGAGAGCTTCTATGGGCTTCTGAGAGCTGCTATAGGCTTCTGAGAGCTGCTATAGGCTTCTGAGAGCTGCTATAGGCTTCTGAGAGCTGCTATAGGCTTCTGAGAGCTGTTATAGGCTTCTGAGAGCTGCTATAGGCTTCTGAGAGCTGCTATAGGCTCCTGAGAGCTGTTATAGACTTCTGAGAGCTGCTATAGGCTTCTGTGAGCTTCTGGGAGCTTCTGGGAGCTTCTGATAGCTGCTATAGGCTTCTGGGAGCTGCTATAGGCTTCTGAGAGCTGTTGTAGGCTTCTGAGAGCTGCTATTGGCTTCTGAGAGCTGCTATAGGCTTCTGAGAGCTGCTATAGGCTTCTGAGAGCTGCTATAGGCTTCTGAGAGCTGTTATAGGCTTCTGAGAGCTGCTATAGGCTTCTGGGAGCTGCTACAGGCTTCTGGGAGCTGATATATGCTTCTGGTTGCCAGATTGGGTAAAGGTCTACAGGATGAAGAAGCCATTTATCAAAGTGGAAGGTTTAATGGTTTTATGACTGTCCTGGTAGTTATTGAGGATGGGAATCAGAGTGAGTCATTTAACTCTCAAGGCCATTTAGCAACCCCACTGGGGAGCTGTGTGGTTAAGTCTACTTCTTGATGTCATCGTCTCCTTGGCAATGGGAATCCCACATAATTGGTGTCATCATTGCCTAACTCAGACAAATGGCTGTAAACTCCTCCTCTTGGAAGGCGATTGGAATGGTAATAGGAATGGTAATGGGAAGTCTACAGAATGGGTTACAATAGGTCTGATAAGACCCCAAAACACGTTACGTTTTGACCTCATACCTTGACAATGTTGAACAGAAAGCCATTATTTACATCCCAAATGGCTTTCCCCATGGCTCTGGTTAAAGTAGGCTCTGGTTAAAGTAGGCTCTGGTTAAAGTAGGCTCTGGTTAAAGTAGTCTCTGGTTAAAGTAGGCTCTGGTTAAAGTAGTCTGTGGTTAAAGTAGGCTCTGGTTAAAATAGGCTCTGGTTAAAGTAGTCTCTGGTTAAAGTAGACTCTGGTTAAAGTAGGCTCTGGTTAAAGTAGGCTAAGGGTTAAAGTAGACTCTGGTTAAAAATAGGCTCTGGGTTGAAGTAGGCTCTGGGTAAAGTAGGCTATGGGTTAAAGTAGGCTCTGGTTAAAAATAGGCTCTGGTTAAAGTAGTCTCTGGTTAAAGTATGGTCTGGTTAAAGTAGGGAGGGGTTAAAAGTAGGCTCTGGGTTGAAGTAGGCTCTGGTTAAAGTAGGCTCTGGGTTAAAGTAGGCACTGGTTAAAGTAGGCTCTGGGTTAAAGTAGGCTCTGGGTTAAAGTAGACACTGGTTAAGTAGGCACTGGTTAAAGTAGGCTCTGGGTTAAAGTAGGCTCTGGGTTAAAGTAGACACTGGTTAAAGTAGGCTCTGGTTGAAGTAGGCGCTGGGTTAAAGTAGGCTCTGGGTTAAAGTAGGCTCTGGTTAAGTAGGCTCTGGTTAAGTAGGCTCTGGTTGAAGTAGGCGCTGGGTTAAAGTAGGCTCTGGGTTAAAGTAGGCTCTGGTTAAGTAGGCTCTGGTTGAAGTAGGCTCTGGGTTAAAGTAGGCTCTGGTTAAAGTAGGCTCTGGGTTAGAGTAGGCTCTGGTTAAAGTAGTGCAATATAAACAGAATAGGGTTTCAATCAGGATGCAGTCATTTTCTGTCTGAAGTGAATGTGAATGTAAAGCACTGATCCCCTTTCCCTTTCCCAGTGACAACGGATGAAATGACGAGTGACGATAGCTTGTTGAAGTGTTGCCTAGGTGAGTCTGTTTGTTCCGTGTCATATCCACGTTGAGAAACAATGGTCATATCTAACATGTCTCTGAAGAGCTTTTTCCCTGTCAGGTGATAAATTACCGCGATGAAGCTGTGAAACTCAACCGTCATGCAAAAAAATCGCTTATCACTCCAGGATTGGACGTAAACATGCAAAAAAGGCTTATCTTTAGAGCTTCCGAAGGACTGAGAGCTGCACCAGAAGACCAATGAATATTGATTGTTATCGAATTACAGGCAACAATAGCAGCATTCGAAAAAGTAATTAACTCTACCTTATATCGCACATTACAATCAGGTATATGTTTTAAAGGTAACCAAATAGACTAGGCCCCTGAAAACAGATATGAACCCCCTGAGAGACTTGTGGACTCTGTCACGCCCTGACCGTAGATTGCTTTGTATGTTTCTACTTTTAGTTTGGTCAGGGTGTGATGTGGGTGGGTATTCTATGTTGTAGCTCTAGGTTTTCTTTTTCTATATGTGTTTGGCCTGGTACGGTTCTCAATCAGAGGCAGCTGTCTATTCGTTGTCTCTGATTGAGAGCCATACTTAGGCAGCCTGTTTTCCCATTTTGAGTTGTGGGTGGTTATTTTCTGGTTAGTGTTTGTTGCACCTGTCAGAACTGTTTGTTTGTAATTTTGTTGTTTTTGTTGGTGTGTTCATTCTGGATTTAAAGTATTATGGATACCTACCACTCTGCACAAATCAAATCAAATCAAATCTAATCAAATTTTATTTGTCACATACACATGGTTAGCAGATGTTAATGCGAGTGTAGCGAAATGCTTGTGCTTCTAGTTCCGACAATGCGGTAACAATCAACAAGTAATCTAGCTAACAATTCCAAAACTACTACCTTATAGACACAAGTGTAAGGGGATAAAGAATATGTACATAAAGATATATGAATGAGTGATGGTACAGAGCGGCATAGGCAAGATACAGTAGATGGTATTGAGTGCAGTATATACATATGAGATGAGTATGTAAACAAAGTGGCATAGTTAAAGTGGCTAGTGATACATGTATTACATAAAGATGCACTAGATAATATAGAGTACAGTATATACATATACATATGAGATGAATAATGTAGGGTATGTAAACATTATATTAGGTAGCATTGTTTAAAGTGGCTAGTGATATATTTTACATAATTTCCCATCAATTCCCATTATTAAAGTGGCTGGAGTTGAGTCAGTGTGTTGGCAGCAGCCACTCAATGTTAGTGGTGGCTGTTTAACAGTCTGATGGCCTTGAGATAGAAGCTGTTTTTCAGTCTCTCGGTCCCAGCTTTGATGCACCTGTACTGACCTCGCCTTCTGGATGATAGCGGGGTGAACAGGCAGTGGCTCGGGTGGTTGTTGTCCTTGATGATCTTTATGGCCTTCCTGTGACATCGGGTGGTGTAGGTGTCCTGGAGGGCAGGTAGTTTGCCCCCGGTGATGCGTTGTGCAGACCTCACTACCCTCTGGAGAGCCTTACGGTTGTGGGCGGAGCAGTTGCCGTACCAGGCGGTGATACAGCCCGACAGGATGCTCTCGATTGTGCATCTGTAGAAGTTTGTGAGTGCTTTTGGTGACAAGCCGAATTTCTTCAGCCTCCTGAGGTTGAAGAGGCGCTGCTGGTCCTGCTGGTCCTCCTCTCCTTCCACCAACAACAATCGTTACAGACTCATTATACAAATATACATTTGTTTAACTCTTGGTTTAGTTAGTTTAGACAAATCCTTCTAGTTATGAGTTGAACATAATGCCCTTGGCTGACTGACCTCTTTGGTAACACTTTTTTTATGAACCTGTAAATCTGATACAATATGAAGGTATTTTCTGATCATTTTCCATAATGGATTATAAGACTTGTTATAAATAAGTATCTCTCTCTCCCTGTATCTCTCTCTCTCTGTCTCTCTCTCTCTCTCTGTATATTTCTTTCTGTATCTCTCTCTCTCTCTCTCTCTTTATCTCTCTTTGTCTCTGTATCTCTCGCTCTCTGTATCTCTCTCTCTCTCTTTGTATCTCTCTCTCTCTCTGTATCTTTCTTTCTGTATCTCTCTCTCTTTCTCTCTCTCTGTATCTCCCTCTATCTGTATCTCTCTCTGTAGCTCCCTCTATCTGCATCTCTCTCTGTATCTCCCTCTATCTGTATCTCTCTCTCTCCCTCTCTCTGTCTATCTGTATCACTCTCTATCTCCATCTCTCTCTCTCTCTCTCTCTCTCTCTCTCTCTCTCTCTGCATCTCTCTCGCTCTCTCAATTAAATCCAAGGGGCTTTATTGGCATGGGAAACATGTTTACTTATTTTGGTAAAGTTCACATTGCCAAAACAAGTGAAGTAGATAATTGTCACGATCGTCATAATGAGTGGACCAAGACGCAGCGTGGTAATGGTTCCATCCTCTTTATTATGAAGTGAAACTCAAAAGAAAACAATAAATGCACAAAACGAAACGTGAAGCTGCTATAGTGCTCACAGGCAACTATACAAAGTCAAGATCCCACAAAATACAAAGGGGAAATGGCTGCCTAAATAGGATCCCCAATCAGAGACAACGATAAACAGCTGCCTCTGATTGGGAACCATGCCAGGCCAACATAGAAATATAATTACCTAGATGACGCACCCTAGTCACACCCCCGACCTAACCAACATAGAGCTTAAAAAGCTCTCCATGGCCAGGGCGTGACAATAATAAACAAAATTGAAAAAAAAAAAAAAAAAAAAAAAAATGAACAGTAAACATTACACTCACAAAAGTTTCAAAAGAATATAGACATTCCAAATGTTAAACGTACAAAAGGTAAAATAAATCAACATAAATATGGGTTGTATTTACAATGGTGTTTGTTCTTCACTGGTTGCCCTTTTCTTGTGGCAGCAGGTCACAAATCTTTCTGCTGTGATGGAACACTGTGGTATTTCACCCAATAGATATGGGGTTTATCAACGTTGGATTTGTTTTCGAATTCTTTGTTTATCTGTGTAATCTGAGGGAAATATGTCTCTCTAATATGGTCATACATTGGGCAGGAGGTTAGGAAGTGCAGCTCAGTTTCCACCTCATTTTGTGGGCAGTGAGCACATAGCCTGTCTTCTCTTGAGAGCCATGTCTGCCTACGGCAGCCTTTCTCAATAGCAAGGCTATGCTCACTGAGTCTGTACATAGTCAAAGCTTTCCTTAATTTTGGGTCAGTCACAGTGGTCAGGTATTCTGCCGCTGTGTACTCTCTGTGTACTCTAAATAAGCATAAAAATTGGTTGTATTTACAATGTATCTCTCTATCTCTCTCTTTGTATCTCTCTTTCTCTCAGAATCTCTCTCTGCATCTCTCTTTCTCTCTGTATCTCTCTGTAATACTCTCAGTATCTCTCTCTGTATCTCTCTCTCTCTGTATTTCTCTCTGTATTTCTCTCTGTATTTCTCTCTGTATCTCTCTGTATCTCTCTTTCTCTCAGTATCTCTCTCTGTATCTCTCTCTCTCTGTATCTCTCTCTGTATCTCTCTTTCTCTCTGTATTTCTCTCTGTATTTCTCTCTGTATCTCTCTCTCTCTGTATTTCTCTCAGTATCTCGCTCTGTATCTCTCTCTCTCTGTATCTCTCTCTGTATCTCTCTTTATTTCTCTCTGTATTTCTCTCTTTATCTCTCTCTCTGTATCTCTCTTTCTCTCAGTATCTCTCTCTGTATTTCGCTCTCTCTGTATTTCTCTCTCTCTGTATCTCTCTTTCTCTCTGTATCTCTCTCTGTATCTCTATGTAGCTCTCTTTGTATTTCTCTCTCTATCACTCTCTGTCTCTCTCTTTGTATCTCTATCTCTCTCTCTCTGTTTCTCTCTCTATATCTCTGTATAGATATATCTCTGTATCTTTCTCTATCACTCTCTCTCTCTCTGTATCTCTCTTTGTATCTCTCTCTGCATCTCTCTCTGTCTCTCTGTATCTCTCTCTGAATCTCTCTCTGTTTCTCTCATTCTGTTTCTTTCTCTATATCTCTCTCTGTCTCTCTCTGTATATCTCTCTCTGTATGTCTCTCTCTCTGTATCTCTCTCTCTCTATCTCTCTCCCTATTTCTCTCGCTCTCTGTATCGCTCTCTCTATGTATCTCTCTCTGTTTTTCAATTCAATTCTCTAGTCTATCTCTCTCTCTCAGCCTCTCTCTCTCTCTAGTCTCTCTCTCTCTCTCTAGTCTCTCTCTCAGCCTCTCTCTCTTTAGTCTCTCTCTCTCTAGTCTCTCTCTCTCAGCCTCTCTCTCTCTCTAGTCGCTCTCTCTCAGCCTCTCTCTCTCTCTAGTCTCTCTCTCTCTCTAGTCTCTCTCTCAGCCTCTCTTTCTCTCTAGTCTCTCTCAGCCTCTCTCTCTCTCTAGTCTCTCTCTCTCTCTAGTCTCTCTCTCTCAGCCTCTCTCTCTCTCTAGTCTCTCTCTCAGCCTCTCTCTCTCTCTAGTCTCTCAATTCAATTCAATTCAAGGGGCTTTATTTGCATGGGAAGCATGTGTTAACATTGCCATAGCAAGTGAGGTAGATAATATACAAAAGTTAAATAAGCAATATAATTAACAGTAAACATTACACTCACAGAAGTTTCAAAAGAATAAAGACATTACAAATGTCATATTATGTATATATACAGTGTTGTAACGAAGTACAAATGGTTAAAGTACAAAAGGGAAAATAAATAAGCATAAAAATAGGTTGTATTTACAATGTATCTCTCTATCTCTCTCTCCCTGTATCTCTCTCTTCAATGTGAACAGCCGATCCTACAGGGTATTGATATGAAATCCCTAAACTATGAGAGTAAACCGTTTCAAATGTGTATCTAGAGTCTACAGTTTTACACACACACACACACACACACACACACACACACACACACACACACACACACACACACACACACACACACACACACACACACACACACACACACACACACACACACACACACACACACACACACACACACACATACACACACACAAAAGCTTCATCCCACTCTCCTCAAAGTAAACATTTACCCATATAAATGCTGCCCTGCCCGCCTAAGGAACTAACTGCCTAACTCATAAAAATTGACTTATGTGGAATTAAAATTCAACCTGACTTTTCACTAGCTTTTCTATTGGTCATTAGAAGTTACACAACAACAACAACAACAACAACAAGACCCTTTGTTGTTTTACAAGTGTGATTACAGCCTAATCCTACCCAGAAAAGGCAGGAGAGGGAACACTTGTTATGAGGAACTATGGTCTGTTGCCGGGTGATCATACGGACCAATCCCTATCCAGCGCCACCGTCTTTACATTGACCCAGTCTTAGGGGCAGACAGTGGGACGGCTGCGCTTGTGTTTGTATGTGTGTGTGTGTGTGTCTCTCTCTCTGTGTGTGAAATAGGGCATGGTAGGGCAGGGTAGGGTAGAGCAGAGCAGGGCAGGATTGGATAGGGAAGGGTAGCTAGGGCAGGGTAGGTTAGAGCAGGGTAGGACAGTGTAGGGCGGGGTAGTATAAAGCACGGTAGGACAGGGTAGGGTAGGGTGGGGTAGTATAGAGCACGGTAGGACAAGTTAAGGTTGGGCAGGGTAGTTTAGAGCACGGTAGGACACGGTAGGGTTGGGCAGGGTAGTTTAGAGCACAGTAGGACAGGGTAGGGTAGGGCAGGTAGTTTATAGCATGGTAGGACAGGGTAGTGTATGGCAGGGTAGTTTAGAGCAGGGTAGGAAAGGGTATGGCAGGGTATGTTACAGCAGGGTAGGAACGGGTATGGCAGGGTAGTTTAGAGCAGGGTAGGAAAGCGTAGGGCAGGGTAGGTTAGAACAGGGTAGGACACGGTAGAATAGGACTGGGTAGGTTATAGCAGGATAGGACAGGGCAGGTTTGGGGTAGAGTAGGTTCGTGCAGGGTAGGGTGGAGTAGATTAGAGTAGGGTAGGGTCGAGTAGAGTAGATTAGAGTAGGGTTGGCTGGGATAGAGTAGGGTTGGGTAGATTAGAGTAAGGTAGGGTAGAGTACAGTAGATTAGGGTAGGGTGGGTTAGAGTAGGGTAGTGTGGAGCAGGGTAGAGTAGGGTAGGGAAGGGTAGGTTAGAGTAAAGAATGGTAGGTTAGAGTAGGGTAAAATGGATTAGAGTGGGGTAGGGTAGGGTAGAATAGAGCAGGGTAGAGTAGGGTGGGGTATAGTAGATTAGAGTAGATTAGAGTAGGGTAGGTTGGGGTAGGTTAGGGTAGATTAGGGTGGGGTAGATTAGAGTAGGGTTGATTAGAGTAGATTAGAGTAGGGGAGGTTGGGTAGAGTTGATTCGATTAGAGTAGATTTGAGTAGTGTAGGTTAGAGTAGGGTAGGGCAGGGTGGGTTAGAGTAGGGTAGGGTTTGGTAGGGTAGGATAGAGTTGATTAGATTATAGTAGATTAGAGTAGGGTAGGTTAGAGTAGTGCATGGTAAGGTTATTTAGAGTAGGGTAGGTTGGGGTAGATTAGGGTAGTGGTATGGTAGGTATGGTAGGGTATGGTAGTGTTGATTAGAGTAGGGTGTGGTTGGGTAGGGTAGGGTGGATTAGAGTAGGGTAGGATATTTAGAGTGGATTAGAGTAGGGTTGGGTATTTAGGGTATGGTAAATTATAGTAGGGTAGATTAGAGTAGGGTAGGATAGATTAGAGTAGAGTAGAGAAGGGTAGGGTGGGGTCGATTAGAGTAGGGTAGACTAGGGAAGGGTAGATTATAGTAGGGTAGGGTCGATTAGAGTAGGGTAGGCTAGGGTAGGGTTGGGTTGATTAGAGTAGGGTAGGGTAGATTACAGTAGAGTAGGGTCGATTCGAGTAGGGTAGGCTAGGGTAGGGTCGATTAGAGTAGGGTAGGGTGTTTATGGCAGGGTAGATTATAGTAGGGAAGGGTAGATTATAGTAGGGTAGGCTAAAGTAGGGTAGGGTAGATTAGAGTAGGGTGGGGTAGGGTGGATTAGCGTAGGGTGGGTGGGGTGGATTAGAGAAGGGTAGACTAGGGTAGGATAGATTAGAGTAGGGTAGGGTAGATTAGAGTAGGTTAGAGTAGATTACAGTAGGGTATGCTAGGGTAGGGTAGGGTCGATTATAGTAGGGTATGGTTGGGTAGAGTAGAGTAGGGTTGGGTAGAGTAGGGTGGAGTAGGGTAGGGTAGGGTGGGGTTGGGTAGAGTAGGGTGGAGTAGGGTAGGGTAGGTTAGGGTAGGGTTGGGCAGAGTAGGGTAGGGTAGAGTAGAGTAGAGTAGGGTAGGGTGGGTTAGGGTAGGGTAGGGTAGGGTAGGGTAGGTTAGGATAGGGTAGGGTAGGGTTGGGTAGGGTAGGGTGGAATAGGGTAGGGTAGGTTAGGGTAGGGTTGGGCAGAGTAGGGTAGGGTAGAGTAGAGTAGAGTAGGGTAGGGTAGGGTGGGTTAGGGTAGGGTTGGGTAGGGTAGGTTAGGATAGGGTAGGGTAGGGTAGGGTTGGGTAGGGTAGGGTAGGGTAGGGTAGGGTAGGGTGGGTTAGGGTAGGGTAGGTTAGGTTAGGGTAGGGTAGGGTAGGGTAGGGTATGGTTGGGTAGGGTAGGGTAGGATAGGGTAGGGTAGGGTTGGGTAGGGTAGGGTAGCCAGGTAGGGTAGGGTAGCCAGGTAGGGTTAGGGTAGCCAGTGCTGTCAGTTGCAAGACTCAGTGAAAGTAAACAGAGAAATGTATGAATGACTGAAGAGACAAACAGAGAATGGAGACAATTTGACGAGAGAGAACAACCAATCAGAGGTTTTTCCTCTCCTCCCCCACCCCACCTGACTCCCCCTCAGCCAATCAGAGCATCCTCCTCTCCTCCCCCTACCCCTCCCTGCCTCCCCCATGCTAGTTGTTACCAGGTCAGTGTGCTGCCTCTAGCCTAGCAGTAATCTATTTCATTGGGTCAGTGTGTCTCTTGCTCAACGCGCCTGACTGGCTGCCTGGGCCAACGTGGTTGCTAGGGAGCTCGGCCAATCAGAGCGAGAAGGAAGCTGGTTGGTGGTTTCTAGGCAGGATTCAAGTGCTGATGATATTTTGGCGGGAGAGCGAGGGAGGGAGGGAGGAGGCGAGGAGGGGGGGGTGAGGGGTGGCTTTGGGGTGAAGTGGAGCATGTGATCGTGTGTGTGTGCCCATGTGCTTGTGTGTGTGTGCCCTACCTCCCCAGTGCACGTGTGTGTGTGTGTGTGTGTGTGTGTGTGTGTGTGTGTGTGTGTGTGTGTGTGTGTGTGTGTGTGTGTGTGTGCTTGTGTGTGTGTGTGTGTGTGTGTGTGTGTGTGTGTGTGTGTGTGTGTGTGTGTGTGCTTGTGTGTGTGTGTTGCGGCCTGCCTCTTGGCTCTCTCAGCTTTCTGATGCAACTTCTGAATTGTGGCTACTAGGGGACTTTGTTATGTTTTTATTCTGTTCTCGGCAGGAAACGAGAACCAATTGCTGCGCTGTTGCCATCGGAGGCGGGGAGGTTTGTTTTGCTTCCACTCTCATCCTGGATACCTCCCCATCCTCAGTTACCGTAGAAACAGAGCAATTCAGACTCTATTTCCATCCCTCTCTCGTTCTCTCCTTTTCTTTCTTCAATGATTTATCCACACTTTTATTTTTTTATTTTTAATCCAGCACCACTTAACACCAACATATCGCAGCAGCCAATAGCAGCAGGTTTTCAGGAACTATATGACAACACACAAAGCTGCAGAAGATAGCTATATATATAAGAAGCCTATAGCTGATTAATTCTACTGGCTAGTGAATGAGAAATTGGAGTACAGATTCAGAGTAGAGATGCAGTGTTATGGGTTAGTGAGGGAGGGATTTTTCCAATAGCCCATTTGAGTTTCAGATTCAGTTTGGAGATGTATGGCGGATTTGCATTCTACCCAGTCAGATCAGAGTATTTGAAGATTACCAGATAACAAGATTAACTCCTGCCCCCCCCCCCCCCCCCCGTATTTAAACAAATACCCCCACTAGCAGACTCCCAACCACAACTACCTCATACTTAGCCCCCCCCCCCAAAAAAAAAAAAACACAGTTCCTCGAAAGTACCCCTTCCCCCTCTATCACCCCCACTCTGACATCATCAATCCACCCAGACACACCCCGAACCCCCTTCACACCCCCTCCCCACCGACCCCACCCCCCTCTTCACACCACCGTCCTCCCAACATCCACCCCCACCGCTCCCAGCTACCTCATACTTAAACAAATACACCAACCCCCACCTCCCTAAAAAAAAAAAAAAAAAAAAAAAAAAAATCCCTCCCTACCCTCTCCTTTAACCCCGTCCCCAAATGGACTCCTCTCCAAGCCCCTCCCTCGCCAGCATCGCCCAACCCTCACCCCGAGCCCTAATAACCCTCCCCCCCCTTCCAGCCGACTAGTCTTCTACCAACAGTAGGTTCAGGAGAGAATGTATCACCTCTTTAACAACACTTGAACAATCTTCTCTTGACACATCAGAATGTAATTAGACAAGACGAAGGGTGTTACTGACCTTATTAAAAGAGCCTTTTGGGGAAAAAACAAGTGCAACTTACGTTTCAAAAATAAATCAAAGGTTTAAATTAAGGTAGGAATTACCGTTAAGGTTAGGTTCATGAAGACACAGACACAGACACACACACACACACACACACACACACACACACACACACACACACACACACACACATACTACGTTCGTGAATGAGGGTTAGGATGAGGTTGAAGACACAGACACACACACACACACACACACACACACACACACACACACACACACACACACACACACACACACACACACACACACACACACACACACACACACACACAGACACACATACTAGGTTCGTGAATGAGGGTTAGGATAAGGTTGAAGACACACACGCAGACAGAGACACAGACACACACACACACACACGCACAGACATACATACACACAGTACTCATGCCGCAGCTTGAGGTCATTTTGCCGAGGGAGCATCTAGATGCCTACACAGCTGGAGACCCATAGAGGCCATACTGTGTGTGTGTGTGTGTGTGTGTGTGTGTGTGTGTCAAATCAAATCAAATCAACAACAACAAAATCACTCATGGTAAACAACAGATGTAGACTAACAGTGAAATTCTTACTTACTTACCCTTCCCAAACAATGCAGACAGAAAGAACATCAAGAAACAATATAAAAGTGAAACAAGTATTAAAAAATACACAATCTGTCACGTTCTGACCTTGGTTATTTTATTATGTCTTTGTTTTAGTGCGGTCAGGGCGTGAGTTGGGTGGGTTATCTATGTTCCGTTTTCTATGTTTTGGGATTTCTGTGTTTGGCCTGGTATGGTTCTCAATCAGAGGCAGCTGTTTATCGTTGTCCCTGATTGAGAACCATATTTAGGTAGCCTGGTTGTCCCTGATTGAGAACCATATTTAGGTAGCCTGGTTGTCCCTGATTGAGAACCATATTTAGGTAGCCTGGTTGTCCCTGATTGAGAACCATATTTAGGCAGCCTGGTTGTCCCTGATTGAGAACCATACTTAGGTAGCCTGGTTGTCCCTGATTGAGAACCATATTTAGGTAGCCTGGTTGTCCCTGATTGAGAACCATACTTAGGTAGCCTGGTTGTCCCTGATTGAGAACCATACTTAGGTAGCCTGGTTGTCCCTGATTGAGAACCATATTTAGGTAGCCTGGTTGTCCCTGATTGAGAACCATATTTAGGTAGCCTGGTTGTCCCTGATTGAGAACCATACTTAGGTAGCCTGGTTGTCCCTGATTGAGAACCATATTTAGGTAGCCTGGTTGTCCCTGATTGAGAACCATATTTAGGTAGCCTGGTTGTCCCTGATTGAGAACCATATTTAGGTAGCCTGGTTGTCCCTGATTGAGAACCATATTTAGGTAGCCTGGTTGTCCCTGATTGAGAACCATACTTAGGTAGCCTGGTTGTCCCTGATTGAGAACCATACTTAGGTAGCCTGGTTGTCCCTGATTGAGAACCATACTTAGGTAGCCTGGTTGTCCCTGATTGAGAACCATACTTAGGTAGCCTGGTTGTCCCTGATTGAGAACCATATTTAGGCAGCCTGGTTGTCCCTGATTGAGAACCATATTTAGGTAGCCCGGTTGTCCCTGATTGAGAACCATACTTAGGTAGCCTGGTTGTCCCTGATTGAGAACCATACTTAGGTAGCCTGGTTGTCCCTGATTGAGAACCATACTTAGGTAGCCTGGTTGTCCCTGATTGAGAACCATATTTAGGTAGCCTGGTTTCCCTGATTGAGAACCATACTTAGGTAGCCTGGTTGTCCCTGATTGAGAACCATATTTAGGTAGCCTGGTTGTCCCTGATTGAGAACCATATTTAGGTAGCCTGGTTGTCCCTGATTGAGAACCATACTTAGGTAGCCTGGTTGTCCCTGATTGAGAACCATACTTAGGTAGCCTGGTTGTCCCTGATTGAGAACCATACTTAGGTAGCCTGGTTGTCCCTGATTGAGAACCATACTTAGGTAGCCTGGTTTCCCTGATTGAGAACCATACTTAGGTAGCCTGGTTGTCCCTGATTGAGAACCATACTTAGGTAGCCTGGTTGTCCCTGATTGAGAACCATATTTAGGTAGCCTGGTTGTCCCTGATTGAGAACCATACTTAGGTAGCCTGGTTGTCCCTGATTGAGAACCATACTTAGGTAGCCTGGTTGTCCCTGATTGAGAACCATATTTAGGTAGCCCGGTTGTCCCTGATTGAGAACCATACTTAGGTAGCCTGGTTGTCCCTGATTGAGAACCATACTTAG
>NC_048568.1:41748100-41808100 GCF_013265735.2 Oncorhynchus mykiss | reverse complement strand
CATGTTGGTATATAGCCTGCTACATTCTCACATGTTGGTATATAGGCTTCTACATTATCACATGTTGGTATATAGCCTGCTACATTATCACATGTTGGTATATAGGCTGCTACGATATCACATGTTGGTATATAGGCTTCTACATTATCACATGTTGGTATATAGGCTGCTACATTATCACATGTTGGTATATAGGCTTCTACATTATCACATGTTGGTATATAGCCTGCTACATTCTCACATGTTGGTATATAGGCTGCTACGATATCACATGTTGGTATATAGGCTTCTACATTATCACATGTTGGTATATAGGCTTCTACATTATCACATGTTGGTATATAGGCTGCTACGATATCACATGTTGGTATATAGGCTTCTACATTATCACATGTTGGTATGTAG
The DNA here is from genome assembly GCF_013265735.2 of Oncorhynchus mykiss. Taxonomy (NCBI): domain Eukaryota; kingdom Metazoa; phylum Chordata; class Actinopteri; order Salmoniformes; family Salmonidae; genus Oncorhynchus; species Oncorhynchus mykiss. The sequence goes on along the minus strand of NC_048568.1, from coordinate 41,807,695 downwards.
GCTGCTACAATATCACATGTTGGTATATAGGCTGCTACGATATCACATGTTGGTATATAGGCTTCGACATTATCACATGTTGGTATATAGGCTGCTACATTATCACATGTTGGTATATAGGCTGCTACATTATCACATGTTGGTATATAGGCTGCTACATTATCACATGTTGGTATATAGGCTGCTACATTCTCACATGTTGGTATATAGGCTTCTACATTATCACATGTTGGTATATAGGCTGCTACGATATCACATGTTGGTATATAGGCTTCTACATTATCACATGTTGGTATATAGGCTGCTACATTATCACATGTTGGTATATAGACTCTTACATTATCAAATGATGGTATATAGACAGCTACATTATCACATGTTTGTATATAGGCTTCTACATTATCACATGTTGGTATATAGCCTGCTACATTATCACATGCAGATATATAGGCCTCTACATTATCACATGTGGGTAATGTGCTCTTACATTATCACATGTTGGTATATAGGCTGCTACATTATCGCATGTTGGTATATAGGCTGCTAAATTCTCACATGTTGGTATATAGGCTTCTACATTATCACATGTTGATAAATAGGCTGCTACATGATCACATGTTGGTATATAGACTCTTACATTATCAAATGATGCTATATAGACAGCTACATTATCACATGTTGGTATATAGGCTTCTACATTATCACATGTTGGTATATAGACTGATACATTATCACATGTTGATATATAGGCTACAACATTATAACATGTTGGTATATATACTCTTACATTATCCCATGTTGTATTATAGGCTGCTCCATTATCACATGTCGTTATGTAGACCGCTACATTATCACATTGGTATATGGGCTGCTACATTATCACATGTCTTTATGTTGACTGCTACATTATCACGTTGGTATATAGGCTGCCACATTATCACCTGTGGTTATGTAGACTGCTACATTATCACTTTGGTGTATAGGCTACTACATTATCACATGTCATTGTGTAGACTGCTACATTATCATGTTGGTATATAGGCTGCTACATTATCACATGTCGTTATGTAGACTGCTACATTATCACATTGGTATATAATCTGCTACATTATCACATGTCATTATGTAGACTGCTACATCATCACGTTGGTATATAGGCTGCTACATTATCACAATGGTATATAGGCTGCTACATTATCACATGTTATGTAAGACAGCTACATTATCACACTGTTATATAGGCTGCTACATTATCACATGCCATTATGTAGACTGCTACATTATCACATTGGTATATAGGCTAACACATTATTAATTCTTTACACCTCCTGTATCTAATGTGTGCATAACATCACATCACATCATCGGGTTTTGCCAAGTAGAGGTTATATCAGCTGAGACTACAGTCACATGTCAATTACAGAAAATATGGGGGGGGGGTATTTTTTACTTCTACACATGTAAAGATATGTGAAGCAGGAGGTGGGACCATAACATAGCATCTGATTGGCCGGTTATGTGTCACCAGTTCAACGACATAAGAAGGTGAATGATCTCTTAAAGGGGACATGCAGCATAAAATATGGATTCACCAACACTAACATTGAAAATTATTATCTTTGACAGGGTTACCAGCGAATGACTCATAGTGAATCAACAACAGGGTTCCTAGTGAATGACTCATAGTGAATCAACAACAATGACTCATAGTGGATCAACAACAGGGTTACCAGTGAATGACTCATAGTGAATCAACTACAGGGTTACCAGTGAATGACTCCTAGTGAATCAACAAAAGGGTTCGTAGTGAATGACTCATAGTGGATCAACAACATAAACGTTTGTATAATAATACAACTTTAATTATTGTACCAACACCCATTTTAATTCGTTTTTAAATAACAACGATAGCTATAGTTGACCATGTTTTGATGTAACATAAAATCGTTATTCTGGTCGCATACAGGGCTTAGTGTAATTACATCAATGCCTTCAAGAGAGGATTTTTACAACAGTAATATCAATTGAAAATCAATCACGAAATAACATTGTTATTGGCATGAGTTTTGCAAGGCAGAACAAACAAATGATATACTGTCACTTTAAGAGATTGTATTAACATGTACTTCATGAATATCTGGTAAAGGGGTGGGGCCAGAGCCTTGTCTGGGCGGACCAATTTGTCAGTGGCGTTTCAGAGAGAGAAAAAAAACACTCGTCCAGAAACAGCAAACATTCATCTGAGAGTCTGTAATGCAAAAGGTTGAAGGATACACAGCTCTGTTCAATTCTGGAGAATCAGTAACAGCAAGTTGACAAGATACCACCCATCACAACGGAAGTAACTTACTTAACTGGCGGTGAGTCCTATGCTTGTGAATCAGTTTGTGTGGTAATAAATAGAGCAATGAATGACATTTGTAGATTTTGGCTGAAGTTGTCAGTGTGCCGCCTGGTTGCCCAGTTTGTAAACAAATGTGGTGAACATGTACGGGCATCGGGTTGTGTGTGATGGATTGTCTATCAACCACTTTCCGTTTGCCTACAGTGAGCTCCATCCCCCCCCCCCCCCCCCCCCCCCCCACACACACACACACACACACACACGCAAACTAGGACGGACTTTAAACTTAGTGAATTGTCTTTTTCGGTCCTTGAACATTAGCCTGTTTAGTGGGAAATGAATTGCGCTGAGTGACGTAAAAGAGAATGGAAGTGTGGATCGGTTGTTTTGGGAGCAGTCCGCGTTGGACTTTAGAGCCTTGGGACCGTAACTGCTGGTTCGAATCCCCGAGCCGAAAAACACTTAACCCGAACTGCTACACGGGGCACTGGACAATGGTGACCCTGGCCGTGACCCCACTCCCTGCGGGTGTCTGAGGGAGTTGCAAGAAAAAAAAACATTTCGATTACACACTTCTACAAGTGTGTAACAGGACACATATATCATGTATATTCTTGCTTTGTTTCCTCACACCACTGTGGTTAAGAAAATAAATTGAGCCTTCCACAAGCACGACTGATATGAGACCGTTTCCTAATGTTCTTCAAGCATGGTTCTTGTTAGGCACAGGCCTACTTTTTATATAGTCTAATATAAAAGTTTGAAATAGCCTACTGTTAGCATTTTTGTGTAATTCCATCCACTTTGCGGTGAGATTGGGTCGAATCGAGCGCAGCTATGTGGCCAGCCAGCCAGCGCCACACACAGGTAGCAGGTGGAATAATTTCGCCGCACGGGACGAGTCGACTTGGCACGCGTTGCTGGTTTTATTGCAACAGTTGCAACGTTCGGATTGCGGTTAACTATGTGATTTTATTCAAGAATCTCAATTTTTCATTTAATTTCTACCTGGGAAAAAAGGGTAATCAATGAAGGACACTTTTCTCGTAATATAACATTGCTCTGCCATATCAAGTCATCTGGCACTGACATTCATTGTTTTTCGCTCCAACACTCAAAGATAAATCAGTAGCTCATTTTTATGCTTATCGCAAGTCAGTGTCATGTTATGACTGATTTGCCGTTTGCTCCACACACTACCATAAACGACTTTCCTTGTTTAGGTAGCGAGTTATGCCCCGCGGCGCTCCGCTCTCGAGCTGCCTGCCACACGCACCTCACCAGATACGTGGGCTAATTGCGTTCCTCGAGACCCACCCTGCACCGCGTGCTCCCAAAGTCACCCCGATTTTTAGGTTACATTAGAATAATGAAGAAACACAGTTTGTTTCCATTGTATTTCATATGCAATTATTAGACATTATAGCCGAATTTATAACAAGCCAGTTTATGGTAATTATAAATAAACATACACATTTTAGACTTGGGCTATGCCAATAATGCCTCCTACTTAATTCTCCGGTAGCCTGTCACACTAGCAGGTGCCTGGATATAGAGCTCACCTTGTGCCCTTACCTTCTGGCATGAGAGAGAACTAGAGGAGGGAGAGGGTGGAAGAAGGAGAGCGAGGTGGAAGAGAGCCCAGTACACAGATGGAGCCGCAGCCTCGGCCCCTGTGACCATGTGACCACAGTTTGGCAGGCCTGCCTCATGCCCCAGGCAGGGTGTGTGTGCAGCCTGCCAGCCTTCTGCTCACTGCCAGCATGATTTGAAGGCACTGTTTGCTTGTTGTATTATGTAGTCTGTAGTGTTTAGTACTTACTAGTAAATATTTTATCATGTAGTCTATAGTGTTTAGTACTTGCTAGTAAATATTTTATCATGTAGTCTATAGTGTTTAGTACTTACTAGTAACTATTTTATAATGTAGTCTATAGTATTTAGTACTTACTAGTAACTGTTTTATAATGTAGTCTATAGTATTTAGTACTTGCTAGTAACTATTTTATAATGTTGTCTATAGTGTTTAGTACTTGCTAGTAAATATTTTATCATGTAGTCTATAGTGTTTAGTACTTACTAGTAACTATTTTATAATGTAGTCTATAGTGTTTAGTACTTGCTAGTAACTATTTTATCATGTAGTCTATAGTATTTAGTACTTACTAGTAACTATTTTATAATGTTGTCTATAGTGTTTAGTACTTGCTAGTAAATATTTTATCATGTAGTCTATAGTGTTTAGTACTTACTAGTAACTATTTTATAATGTAGTCTACAGTATTTAGTACTTGCTAGTAACTGTTTTCCTGTAGTCTATGGTCTTGGTATCTGAACTACACTTCCTGTAGCATACCATAGGAAAATGGCTAATAGTCCTACACCAGTAAGCATTGTGGTAACTTTGGAAAATTATGCAGCTGAAACTATGCACTTCAACAGCGCTCGTCATCATCATCATCATCATCATCATCATCATCATTCAATGTTTTTCCACAAGTTTCATTCAAATGTCGTCCCTCTTCCGATACAGTACATTATGACCTCATTCAACATTATGTTATCCGTCACCACACTGTGCTCAAACTCAATAACCACAGATCCAGTTTCAGCTCTGGGATTTGCATGTCAATCCCTCTCGTTTTGTCACCCAACAACAGGAAAATATAAACTTTTTTTGGGGGGGGGGGCCCTGAACTAAATCACATAGACATATTAGTTCTAGATCTTTCATTGTTTTTGAAAATAATTCTAAGAAGTGGTAGATCGGTTCCATGTGAGCTATTTTCTATTCTTCCCGTTCTTAAATTTAGTCTGTGTCTTTTACTTTCGGTTTTGTACACCAGTTTCAAACGGCTGAACATACAATAGTTTTGGTTATGGAAAACATATTTTCGCAGCCGTTTAGATGGTACAGTGATTCTCTGCACACTATACTTGCTTATTTTTGTCACAAACTGTAATAAGGCAACTGTTTAGCAACCAGGAAATGCCAGAGCCATTTCTGCATAGTGTATCTTTAAATAACCATGGCAGCTCATAACCTGACATGATAGGCAGGCAGGCAGGGCAGAGCAGAGCAGGGCAGAGCAGGGCAGGCAGGCGAGCAGGGCAGAGCAGGGCAGGCAGGCGAGCAGAGCAGAGCAGGGCAGGGCAGGCGAGCAGGGCAGAGCAGAGCAGGGCAGGGCAGAGCAGAGCGCAGTGAAACTTGTTTGTTTTCCTTCCTGCTCCATGAACTCAGCCAGTAGCATAAGTGAGGCAGGCGTGTGGAATTTCAGCAGGAACTGTGGTTTCTCCCTGGGAAGGTAGCGTTAGTTAACATGCCGCTTTATTCCTGTCGTGAGAGAAGAGGTTGACTGAGCAGAGGTTGACTGAGCAGAGGTTGACTGAGCAGAGGTTGACTGAGCAGAGGTTGACTGAGCAGAGGTTGACTGAGAGAGACAGAGTCTCTGAAAGCTTTAGCTGAAATGTGCAGACAGGGGAATCTAGTCCTCTGACTTGTCTGTGCGCTTGGCGTGTGTGTGTTTTCTGTGCTGCGCTCGTTGTATGCGTGTGTGTTTGCACTCAGTGTGTGTCTGTGCTGTGCTCTGGTTGACACAGTGAGAAGTGAGAAGAGTGAGAAGAGGCTTTTATCCCCATGCTGGCTCTCCCCACACGCTGGGATGCTGCCTTCTGACACTGATGATGAGCATTTGGGGGCAGCAACATACCAGGAATCAGAATGATCTAAATTTGCTTTTTGAAAAAATTGTGTTTTGAATGAGTGTGATAATCTATTACCACTCCTTCCATGTTGTTTTTGCACCTGTTATATATATGTGTGTGTGTGTGTGTCTAATAATGAATAATTCCATCAAGTCCTTCCAGTTCAGCAGTTCACACACACAACTACTCCCACTTCTTTTCTAACAAATACTTTGAGTGCTGTTGTAAGCCTTGTTTGCTCAAGAATTGCTGGTTGCCAAAGTTGTATGTTCCACCTGATTTACAGTAACTCCCCTTCACCCGATTTACAGTAACTCTCCCTCACCTGATTTACAGTAACTCCCTCCCTGTCTCCTTGTCGTCTCCTGTAGGTAGACTACCTCTGAGGCTCCTGATTGATGAGGGGAACATGTCTCTCTGTCTCTCTCAAACAGACTCACACACAGTTCTGTCTCACACCGTTTCTCCTGTCTCTCTCCTGTAGGGAGACTACCTCTGAGGCTCCCAATGGATGATGAAGAGGAGGACATGTCTCTTCAGCGTCCTGTCTCCCAGTGCTGGGGCACCCCCTTCAGGGAAATCAAGTTTCATGACAGGGAGAGCAGGGACAGAGAAGACACCCAGGACAGGTCTACACAGACGTCGACTGGACCCAACGCCGTTGTCCCGCGGTCAGAGGGACACGACATCATGGTACCACAAGGCCACAGCAACAACAACTTTCCCTGCGGGGTTGAGGACAATCACCAGAGCAGAATACTGTTCCATGGTAAGAAACAGGACGAAGAGGAACCCATTTCAAAATGCTATTGGACGATGTGTTTTGATTCGCCTTTTGCAATTTTGTGGACTATCCCATTGGTTCCTTTTTGACTAGACAAACTAAATCCAACACAGCTGAACAACGCGAACAGGTTTAACTATTTGACTCCGGTCTGATCAGATCGGTTAAAGTGTAGTGTGACTCAGGTTTTTTTTTTTTTTTTTCCCCCACTAGACCGAGGCACAGGGACTGTTTTGCAATTCAAAGTGGAGATATTGTGTGACATTCAAGGTATTCTACCTCACTGTCGCTAATCATCCTACCACCTTTTACATATATCATCCAAACACTGTCGTACAGGAGAAAACGCAGACAAAGGCAGGGAAACACACATTCTCATTCCAATTCACTTCTGTGGGATTTGGAATTTGGGTAGCACTTTATAATGCCTCATTAATTTATAATGGATTAGTAAATAGTTTATTCATTTATTAATCATGAATCCATTCATAAGATGTTTTAATATAGGTCATTATAAACCATTAGTTAATTATTTTTGTTTGGCCTCATCTTAAAGTTGTGGGCAATTCTATACTTTATAATACATTTTATAAATGTTTTGAGTGACCAGTGTAATTTCCTCACCAAAAGATGGACATGGTCATTGGTAGACATTCCAGGAGTATCTGATGCTCCCTAAAAGTCTCTAAATGTCCCCTCGAACTTCATCAACGGTTAAACAATAAGCCCACAACACAGAGGTTGTTAAAGGAAGTATATCTTATGAATGGAGTAATGATGAATAAATAATTTACGAATCCATTCTAAAATGCTTTATTTAGAGTTCGTATTAAGTGCTACCCAAATTCAAAATGTCCTCCGTCGAATCGCACCGAAGACAATTTTAATTAGAATGTCAGTTTACTTCCTGAATTAAAAGGAATTGACACCCAAACCCCGCCTCTCTCCTTTACTTGATACTCTGTAGCTTGTAGAGCTCCTAGTTGTTTCTTGCACAGATTTTTATCTTTGTCTGTCTGTCCCTCCCACCTATCTGTAGACAGACAGACAGACAGATCTCTGTAGTGTTATGTAAAGGTGTTTGTTTTCCTAACGGCATGGCATGTAAGTGCATGCTAGGGGCAGTGACTAACTAAACACTCTGCCGTGCCACAGCCCAACACAGCTCATCAAGGTTGTTGTTGAGTTCACTTGGTGTGAGTCCCACATGGTCCCCTTTTTATAGTGTTATACTGTTTACCAGGGCCCTTGGGGGTGAAATTTGGGAAGCAAGTATTATTTTCAACCGGCTACCGGCACGTGCATATAGAGGGAGTTTTATTTTACAGTGGAGATTTTGACCGTAAGAAACCCATTTCTCTGAAAGCCATATCTGATAGAACCAGTTTAGTGTTACTGCCGACGATACAGGTACTGTGGCGGCACTCTAGAGCAAACACTGTGAGTCAGCTAGCCAGCCGGCCGGTCTTTGTGACAGACGAGAGGAGTGCTGCGTGCGTCTCTGTGACTGAGACACAAACACAGCCACCGGTAAAATCTAGAAAGTTTAGCTGCTTGTGTCATTCGACCGGAGTATATTTTGTTGTCAATTCTAATCTGTCCACTGCACAGGATCAGGTAAAGGGAATGAGGTCTCTTTTAACACCTTTCTTTCTTTCTTTTTTCTTTTTTTTAACGGCGAAAGAGTATGGATTTCTGTACTTGGGTCAATCTCACATATTGATGGTGAATCAGAGGCTAAATCCATGACACTGAACAATATCCATTTTCTTCCCACAGGCAACGCTGGATTCCGCTTGCACTTCCCAGCTCGGTTCGAGCCCATGGACGATCGGGGAGAGAGGCGGAGGGAGGACGAGGAGAGGAGGAGGAGAATGGAGGAGAGACCAGAGGAAGAGCGGGTGGAGGATAGCGCGGAGGCGAGGATCGGACGTAAGCTCCGGGAGATCGGAGACCAGTTCCACCAGGAACATGTTCAACTGGTACGGGTCAAAGGTTAACTAACTGTAGTGTGTGTGTGTGTGGGGCTCTGAGCTTGGGCCACCCACTTCCAGATTTCTGTGTCTTTGTGGCTCTTCTCTGTGAAAAGAAAAAGACCCAACATTTTGCCAGCTGGGGTGGCCACAAATAAGCCTGTTAAAAATAGAGCTCTGTCACTGATTCATCCACATTCTGGGTTAGAACCATTCAAAAGAACCCAACCACAAATTACCAAGCAGATATGCTAGAGGGTGGTGCCAGGTCACCGAATCCACAAAGTATTGTTTACAGTGAGAAAGAGGTTAGCTCTTGGTTTAAAAATTGCACTTCTGATGTGTAATAAGACAGACAGACATACGGTAACACTGACTGACTGATGGTAACACTGACTGATGGTAACACTGACTGACTGACTGACGGTAACACTGACTGACTGACGGTAACACTGACTGTAACACAGACTGACTGACTGACTGACTGACTGACGGTAACACAGACTGACTGACTGACGGTAACACAGACTGACTGACTGATGGTAACACTGACTGATGGTAACACTGACTGACGGTAACACTGACTGACTGACTGACTGACTGACTGACTGACTGACTGACTGTAACACTGACTGACGGTAACACTGACTGACGGTAACACTGACTGTAACACTGACTGACTGACTAACACAGACTGACTCACTGACTGACTGACTAACACTGACTGACTGACTGACTGACTAACACTGACTGACTGACTAACACTGACTGACTGACTAACACTGACTGACTGACTAACACTGACTGACTGACTGACTAACACTGACTGACTGACTGACTGACTAACACAGACTGACTGATTGTAACAAAGAGAGACAGATGAGGTCAGAGCGAGAGATACTACTGTGTGTGGGTAGGCTCGCTGGCTGTTTATATGGCTGTCTAAAAATAGAACCGTGACTAACTCAACACAGACACAACCGGTAACGCAACAACTACCCATAATTCTCCACTCACCCCACTGACTGGCTCGACGTGTGTGTGAGACAGAGAGAGAGCTATTGTGTTTTTATCTAAAAGAGACAGAGACGAGAGAAAGTTTGTTGTTTTTATCCTGAATGATCTGATTCTATTCTCAACAAAGTCTGTCATATTTCAAACAATATCTACCAGAACTTGTTGTTGTATTTGGTTAGTAAATTTGACCACACACACACACACGTGACCGATGAAGCACTTTAGTATTGTCCCTGCCAGGAAATTTCTGTCCAAAATCCCCGTCATACAATATACAGTTTAGGGCCCAACATGTTCAATGTCTGCTCTGGGATTCACCCCTTTCTTGGATTCTGGACACTTTAAGCCCATATTAAAAGACTCAAAACAAATGATATATACTGCTCAAAAAAATAAAGGGAACACTAAAAAATAAAGGGAACACTAAAAAAAGCAGCATATATATATATATATATATATATATATAATATAGCTGAGTCATTTGTTTTGAGTCTTTTAATATGGCCTTAAAGTATATAACAAAAATATATGTAAAGTGTTGGTTTCATGAGCTGAAGTGAAATGTTCCATACACACAACGTTTATTTTCTTTCAAAATGATGTTGAATTTATTTCAATGAACTGCAACTCAGCAAAATCTTTTCAAATTGTGTTTTTATATTTATATCAAATAAATGAGAACAAAACATGTTGTGGTTGCCAGGGTGGCTAGAGTTGCCAGGGTGGCTAGAGTTGCCAGGGTGGCTAGAGTTGCCAGGGTGGCTAGAGTTGCCAGGGTGGCTAGAGTTGCCAGGGTGGCTAGAGTTGCCAGGGTGGCTAGAGTTGCCAGGGTGGCTAGAGTTGCCAGGGTGGCTAGAGTTGCCAGGGTGGCTAGAGTTGCCAGGGTGGCTAGAGTAGCCAGGGTGGCTAGAGTTGCCAGGGTGGCTAGAGTTGCCAGGGTGGCTAGAGTTGCCAGGGTGGCTAGAGTTGCCAGGGTGGCTAGAGTTGCCAGGGTGGCTAGAGTTGCCAGGGTGGCTAGAGTTGCCAGGGTGGCTAGAGTTGCCAGGGTGGCTAGAGTTGCCAGGGTGGCTAGAGTTGCCAGGGTGGCTAGAGTTGCCAGGGTGGCTAGAGTTGCCAGGGTGGCTAGAGTTGCCAGGGTGGCTAGAGTAGCCAGGGTGGCTAGAGTTCTAGAGTTGCCAGGGTGGCTAGAGTTGCCAGGGTGGCTAGAGTTGCCAGGGTGGCTAGAGTTGCCAGGGTGGCTAGAGTAGCCAGGGTGGCTAGAGTTGCCAGGGTGGCTAGAGTTGCCAGGGTGGCTAGAGTTGCCAGGGTGGCTAGAGTTGCCAGGGTGGCTAGAGTTGCCAGGGTGGCTAGAGTTGCCAGGGTGGCTAGAGTTGCCAGGGTGGCTAGAGTTGCCAGGGTGGCTAGAGTTGCCAGGGTGGCTAGAGTTGCCAGGGTGGCTAGAGTTGCCAGGGTGGCTAGAGTTGCCAGGGTGGCTAGAGTTGCCAGGGTGGCTAGAGTAGCCAGGGTGGCTAGAGTTCTAGAGTTGCCAGGGTGGCTAGAGTTGCCAGGGTGGCTAGAGTTGCCAGGGTGGCTAGAGTTGCCAGGGTGGCTAGAGTTGCCAGGGTGGCTAGAGTTGCCAGGGTGGCTAGAGTTGCCAGGGTGGCTAGAGTTGCCAGGGTGGCTAGAGTAGCTTGAGGAAGAAAAAAAAACGTTTTTTTAATAGTCAGTCTTCTCCACTTCCCACAGTGAAGTGCACAGAGAGAAGCCACAAGCATATCATGCCAGAGTATGACTTGTGTTTTGAAGTAGTACTAATTTAAATAGGCCCTGCAGCAAAACATGAAGACAATTAATTAAAGCTCAATTAAAGGGGAGGGTTTGTTGCGTTGGTTCAACTCGGTTCAGTCTGCTCTGCCAGGGCTGCATCAGATAGTCTGGGAGAGGGAGAGACTGCCTTGCTCTGGCTGGGAGAGAAAGAGAGAGGGGGGGGGAGGAATAGGGAATATAGAGAGAGAGTTCGGGATGGGTGTTTGGGATAAAGAGAACAAGAGCGATTGAAACGGGCAGATGCTTACCCAACCCGTTGCAATATCCCGACCAGCTCTTCAGTCAGAAAGCCTACTGGAGCCCCGCTTGAACAGAGAGGGGAGAGGAGGGGGTGGAAGCAGCTTCTATACACCCCAAATATAAAGTGACAGATGTAGGAGGAAGGCATCAGATGGTTTCCTATCTGGAGCAGCCTTGCCTTGTTATGATCATTAGTCAGTTAACGTGAATATTACTGGTTACACTGTCTGGGTGGGAGAGCAGGGCGTCAATATGGGAAATGATGAAATACGGGGAGCTTTCTCCCAGAGTCTCTCTCTGTCTCCGCCTCAGAGAGGTTGTTTACGACTGGCTACCCATCATAGCCTGGTTCCTCTCTACCCAGTACAGCCAGTAGAGGACTAGCCACCCATCATAGCCTGGTTCCTCTCTACCCAGTACAGCCAGTAGAGGACTGGCCACCCCTCATAGCCTGGTTCCTCTCTAGTTTTCTTCCTAGGCTTTGGCCTTCCTAGGGAGTTTTTCCTAGCCACCGTGCTTCTACACCTGCATTGCTTGCTGTTTTAGGCTGGGTTTCTGTATAGCACTTTGAGATATCAGCTGATGTAAGAAGGGCTATATAAACATTTTTGATTTGATTTGACTCTGCATAAACTAAACCCATCCAAACGGAACTGGATACGAGCCCTGTTTCTTAACCTGGAGCAGTGGCCCCATTGCTCTTAGCCAGACCACTTTTGTTTTGACATTTTTATTTTTATTTAACTCGGGAAGTCAGTTAAGAACAAATTTCTTATTTTACAATGACGGCCTACCCCGGGACAAACCCGGATGACGCCCGGCCAATTGTGCGCCTCCCTATGGGATTCCAAATCGCGGGCCGTATTGTGATACAGCCTGGATTCGAACCAAGGACTGTAGTGACGCCTCTCGCACTGAGACACAGTGTCTTAGACTGCTGTGCCACTCGGGAGCCCAAATGCCCTCCCACCCCTCTTAGCCAGACCCGACAGTCTGGGTCTAACCCTGTTACTGGACCTTATCTGACCCCACAGTCTGGATCTCACCCTGTGTACTGTGTCTATGTGGGACAGACAGCCCTTAGTGACAGAACCCAGTTATGTTGCAAACCAAACACAAACACTTAGAGACAGAAACACACACACTGCTGTTGTGGAAATATCAGATCTGTTCTAGTGTTTTGTCTGGTCTAGACAGCTGGTTACCATCGGTGATAGTGTTGTTTCACTTCAGAACCATGATGTCATAATGAACTCAGGAAGCACCACAGACAAAATGCATACTACCGTGCTCTGAGCACCGGAGGTTCAGAGTATGACTCCTATTCAAAGTATGCGAAACAGAGCGCGACGGGCTCTTCTCGAATACGTACTTCCTGTTTTGTACATATTTTGAAGCATGCATCGACGCGAGCTTCAATGGAAAGTATGCAAATGTGGCCGACGTGAAATGGCTAGCTAGGTAGCGGTGGTGCGCGCTAATAGTGTTTCAGTCGGTGACGTCACTCGCTCTGAGACCTAGAAGTAGTTGTTCCCCCTTTGCTCTGCAAGGGCCGCGGCTTTTGTGGCGCGATGGGTAACGATGCTTCGTGTGGTTGATGTGTGCAGAGGGTCCCTGGTTCGAGGCGAGGAGAGGGACGGAAGCTATGCTGTTGCAAAGAAATATAAAAAATATATATTCAAAGAAAGAGTGACAAAATGTATTGAAATCAATGGTGGACATTATTTGAGCTGAAGCAAGATAAAATTAACTTCGACGACGGGATGAAATGTTGCCTTTTCACATCTCATTTGTTGCCTGACTACAATATTTTATTTTGATACGTTAGTAAATAAATGCTGTGTTAATTTTGGCATGTTTTACCTGCCTACGTACCGTATATACAGTGGGGCAAAAAAGTATTTAGTCAGCCACCAATTGTGCAAGTTCTCCCACTTAAAAATATGATGAGAGAGGCCTGTCATTTTCATCGTAGGTACACTTCAACTATGACAGACAAAATGAGAAAAACAAATCCAGAAAATCACATTGTAGGATTTTTAATGAATTTATTTGCTAATTATGGTGGAAAATAAGTATTTGGTCACCTACAAACAAGCAAGATTTCTGGCTCTCACAGACCTGTAACTTCTTCTTTATGATGCTCCTCTGTCCTCCACTCGTTACTTGTATTAATGGCACCTGTTTGAACTTGTTATCAGTATAAAAGACACCTGTCCACAACTTCAAACAGTCACACTCCAAACTCCACTATGGCCAAGACCAAAGAGCTGTCAAAGGACACCAGAAACAAAATTGTAGACCTGCACCAGGCTGGGAAGACTGAATCTGCAATAGGTAAGCAGCTTGGTTTGAAGAAATCAACTGTGGGAACAATTATTAGGAAATGTGAGACATACAAGACCACTGATAATCTCCCTCGATCTGGGGCAAGATCTCACCCCGTGGAGTCAAAATGATCCCAAGAACGGTGAGAAAAAATCCCAGAAGCACACGGGGGGACCTAGTGAATGACCTGCAGAGAGCTGGGACCAAAGTAACAAAGCCTACCATCAGTAACACAATACGTCGCCAGGGACTCAAATCCTGCAGTGCCAGACGTGTCCCCCTGCTTAAGCCAGTACATGTCCAGGCCCATCTGAAGTTGGCTAGAGAGCATTTGGATGATCCAGAAGAAGATTGGGAGAATGTCATATGGTCAGATGAAACCAAAATATAACTTTTTGGTAAAAACTCAACTCGTCGTGTTTGGAGGACAAAGAATGCTGAGTTGCATCCTACTGTGAAGCATGGGGGTGGAAACATCATGCTTTGGGGCTGTTTTTCTGCAAAGGGACCAGGACAACTGATCCGTGTAAAGGAAAGAATGAATGGAGCCATGTATTGTGGGATTTTGAGTGAAAACCTCCTTCCATCAGCAAGGGCATTGAAGATGAAACGTGGCTGGGTCTTTCAGCATGACAATGATCCCAAACACACCGCCCGGGCAACGAAGGAGTGGCTTCGTAAGAAGCATTTCAAGGTCCTGGAGTGGCCTAGCCAGTCTCCAGATCTCAACCCCATAGAAAATCTTTGGAGGGAGTTGAAAGTCTGTGTTGCCCAGCAACAGCCCCAAAACATCACTGCTCTAGAGGAGATCTGCATGGAGGAATGGGCCAAAATACCAGCAACAGTGTGTGAAAACCTTGTGAAGACTTACAGAAAACGTTTGACCTCTGTCATTGCCAACAAAGGGCATATAACAAAGTATTGACAAACTTTTGTTATTGACCAAATACTTATTTTCCACCATAATTTGCAAATAAATTCATTAAAAATCCTACAATGTGATTTTCTGGATTTTTTTCCCTCATTTTGTCTGTCATAATTGAAGTGTACCTACGATGAAAATTACAGGCCTCATCTTTTTAAGTGGGAGAACTTGCACAATTGGTGGCTGACTAAATACTTTTTTGCCCCACTGTAGCAAGCCCATAATAAGCCAATAGGGCTAACTGGCTAGCTGCTAGTACTGTTAGCTAGCCAGATAGATGTCAATTATTCTTTGCTATCTTGCTTAATAATGGTTTTAGGTCATTTTTGCCTGTTTAACTAGCTGGCTAGCTAGATTATTACGATTCACATATCTAGCTGATAATTATGAAGTAAAACACTTGCTTTGTGTATATCTTGTTTGGTCTCTATTGTTGTCATTGTCCTGGCTGGAAGAAGGTTCAGTGAATGGGGAGGTGCAGCGTGAGGTAATACAGTAGGGGGAGTGCTGCTCAGCGTGAGGTAATACAGTAGGGGGAGTGCTGCTCAGCGTGAGGTAATACAGTAGGGGGAGTGCTGCTCAGTGTGAGGTAATACAGTAGGGGGAGTGCTGCTCAGCGTGAGGTAATACAGTAGGGGGAGTGCTGCTCAGCGTGAGGTAATACAGTAGGGGGAGTGCTGCTCAGCGTGAGGTAATACAGTAGGGGGAGTGCTGCTCAGCGTGAGGTAATACAGTAGGGGGAGTGCTACTCAGCGTGAGGTAATACAGTAGGGGGAGTGCTGCTCAGCGTGAGGTAATACAGTAGGGGGAGTGCTGCTCAGCGTGAGGTAATACAGTAGGGGGAGTGCTGCTCAGCGTGAGGTAATACAGTAGGGGGAGTGCTGCTCAGCGTGAGATAATACAGTAGGGGGAGTGCTGCTCAGCGTGAGGTAATACAGTATGGGGAGTGCTGCTCAGCGTGAGGTAATACAGTAGGGGGAGTGCTGCTCAGCGTGAGGTAATACAGTAGGGGGAGTGCTGCTCGGCGCGAGGTAATGCGGTTTCTACTGATTGATTGACTTAATACTCATCTCCATCCCTCTCTCTTCTCTTCCTCACAGTTCCTGCGGCATCAGAGGGATGTCCTACCAGTCTGGATTCGTCTGACCATGGCCCTCTACGGTTTCCTGTTTAACAGAGAGGCCCCTGCTGTACCCCACCTAAGAGGACAGGAAAGATGAGGGGTACCTTCCACCCACTTCGGGTGTCTCCTCTCGCCGCCTCCCGTCCCTGAAAACGAGGGACCAGACTCTGTATGATGGAACACGGGTTTGGATTCCTTTTTTTTGTCTTTTTTTTTTTTAAATCAAAGACGACGAAGAAGAGAACGATAGTCACTGCTGGACAGAGATTAGAATCACGTTCCTCTTCTCTATCTCTCTCTTCTCCTCTTTCTTCGTGATGATGATGATGATGATGAAGAAGAAGCCATGCTTTTTGAAGATATACATATTTTCTAAAATATATATATATATATATATATATATAACTATTTAGTACAGTAGATAGCATCTTTTTGGTTTGAAAACACGCCAAAAGGAAATGGACAAGAAGCACGGGATGAAATTTAAAGAGAAATCCCTTAAAGAAAACAACACCGTTGTGGACATGGAAGGTCGTGAAGTTCTTGTGTAAATTCTTGGAAGGTCTTATGAAGTTCTACTCACCAACCCACGACGATCTTACCGACAGGCACATTTTTCAAATGTATTTTTTGGAAGAATACAAACTCCCTGTAACTAAATATTTTTCACTGTTCCACACTGATATATATATATATGACAAATGGTTTGTCATAAAGATTCTGTGGTGGTTTCGCCGAGACAAGCAGGGTCTTAAGACATGTCTTGTTGAGCTCCGGTGTAGATTGAGAGAGATAGAGAGTGTCTTTTTATCCTGTGTCTTTTGGTAATACCAGCCAACAGCAGTTGGGTTTTAACATTCAGTCTGAATGAGATGAATGCCAGTTTTTTTTTTTGTGTGTGATTGACAGTATGAATGTATGTGTACTTTAAAGATTCTAAGACTTAGGTCTGCAATGTGATTCATTCAATCAAGCAACCTGACTTTGAGTTTAAGTTTTTAGTGTGAGTAAGGCATTTTGTCGTCCGTGAAACCAAAAACAAAAATCCCCCCCCCCCCCAAAAAAAAATTGCAACCGTAAAATTTGTTTTGTCGGAGTTGAGGACTTTACTCCTGTGGAAAAGCTTCTTTTTTAAATTTTTTATTGATGAACCTATCGTTATGAAGATGTATTTATCTGGCTGGATTGACAATCACAACCAACAGACCTGCTGATTTGACACAGTTCTATCTGTTGTAGCGTTACGAGTCTGCTGTGAAAAGGGCAAATAAAAGTTGTTGTGCAATCAAGGACTTGGAGCAATACTGTATTGACGAATCAGTGGAAGGCACTAAAACCTTAGGGATCTATTGCTGTTACAATCAAATTGTCATTCATGGAGGAACAGCTCTTTTTTTTTATTTTTTTAAACAAGGCAATCAATCAATCAATCAATCAATCAATCGTTCAATGAAGTTCATCTTCACGCTTGACAATGTCACTCAGTTCAATGAAATAGATTTCACCTTTTACTCTCTCTCTCTCTCTTAACACAATCTTAGCGTGAATCACTTTGGCTTCAACTCCCAAACACAGATACAATTGCCATGTATACAAACATGAGTAAATCCACAATAGATAGTTTAAAATAATAATAATAATATTTTTTTTTTACTGAGGGTTCAGCAGTAACAGTTCTAGTGAGTCTTTTACCTACGCTGTCCATGTGCACCTATGGCCTAGAATCTGTGTTTGTAATGGTGACCGCATTTTAGATCATGCTGCTTTTAAAAAAAAATAAACCCAACGACCACTGCTTTTCAAACTTTAGTTTTATTTCAGAGTTCTTACTACAAGTTCTTATTTGAGTACGTTTTAAAAGTGGTTTTAAAGATGATGATGATGATGATATTAACAGAAGACAGGATTATTTTTTTTTTAACTAATGTAAAAAAACAACTTTTTTACATTTAAAAAAAAAAGTGATTTGAATATATTTGATGACACTGATGGTGTTTCCTTTTTAAGTTGTAGTTTTTTAAAAAATATATATTTTCTTCAGGGAGTAGTTGTTCAGTCACATGCCCGCCATACTGAGTGTTTTTATTCTACTTTAACAAGATGAAAATATGCAAATTCCCATTAAGAACAACAAGCTTTGCATGTGTTGCTCTACCCAATATAGAACCACATGACGACATCTGATCGACAGGCTTGTTTCCCAAATGGCACCCTATTCCCTAATATAGTGCACTACTTTTGACCAGCTTTGATCACGAGTAGTGCACTATATTAGGGAATAGGATGCCATTTGGGTTTCATCCATGTTCTTTGATGGTTATCAGTGACATCATTGACCACAGACACTGTTCTGTTTTGACAGAACGTTGCCTGCCAACCACTGAATGCTGAGCCAGTTGAAGTATCTCTCTCTCTCTCTCGTTCTCTCTCTCTCTCTCGTTCAACTCCTCACTCAATCACCAGCTACTCCCTGGACTTTCTAGAATTGATTTTTTAATATTTTTTTTTTACTTTTTAAAATGTTTTATTTGATTTTTAGAAGTAATTTATTCAACAACAAAAAAAATGTCTCACTCAGTGCTACTGTATAGCTATCGGGATGTACACAGTTTCTTCTCCTAGTTGATGGAACAGTCAGTCAGTAACACTACTGTGTTAGTGTCCTAAATTGAACCCTATTCCCTATGTAGTGTGTTACTTTTGAACAGAAAATAGTGTACCATTGGGGACTCAGCCTGTGTGTTAGCTGGGCCCGTGGGTTGGGAGGACAGACGGACTAATGTGTCTTTATACTAAGCTGTGTTAATGGGTCTTTTTTGGAAGCACACCAACCAGCAGACAATCAGATGTACTGAATGTGCCTTGTGAGTATGAGACCAGCCACACCAACCATCATCCATCACAACCATCTGGTAATGGTTATCTATAGAATGGGGTTCACAGCTCTCCTTGTTCAGTCTGGTCATGGTTATCTATAGAATGGGGGTCACAGCTCTCCTTGTTCAGTCTGGTCGTGGTTATCTATAGAATGGTGGTCACAGCTCTCCTTGTTCAGTCTGCTCATGGTTATCTATAGAATGGGGGTCACAGCTCTCCTTGTTCAGTCTGCTCATGGTTATCTATAGAATGGGGGTCACAGCTCTCCTTGTTCAGTCTGCTCATGGTTATCTATAGAATGGGGTTCACAGCTCTCCTTGTTCAGTCTGCTCATGGTTATCTATAGAATGGGGTTCACAGCTCTCCTTGTTCAGTCTGCTCATGGTTATCTATAGAATGGGGTTCACAGCTCTCCTTGTTCAGTCTGGTCGTGGTTATCTATAGAATGGGGGTCACAGCTCTCCTTGTTCAGTCTGCTCATGGTTATCTATAGAATGGGGGTCACAGCTCTCCTTGTTCAGTCTGGTCGTGGTTATCTATAGAATGGTGGTCACAGGTCTCCTTGTTCAGTCTGGTCATGGTTATCTATAGAATGGGCTCTCCTAGTTTAGTCTGGTCATCAGTCTAAAGGCTCAGCTGTGACACATCTATGGCACAATAGCTGCCTGGTTGACCATAAGTGTGTCCCAAAACTTCCCTATGTAGTAAAGGGATGTGTCCCAAATGGCACCCTATTCTCTATTTAGTGCACTACATTTGACCAGGACCTATAGGGAATAGGGTGCCATTTAACCAGGGCCCATAAGGAATAGGGTGCCATTTGACCAGGGCCCATAGGGAATAGGGTGCCATTTAACCAGGGCCCATAAGGAATAGGGTGCCATTTGACCAGGGCCCATAGGGAATAGGGTGCCATTTGACCAGGGCCCATACGGAATAGGGTGCCATTTAACCAGGGCCCATACGGAATAGGGTGCCATTTAACCAGGGCCCATAGGGAATAGGGTGCCATTTGACCAGGACACATAGGGAATAGGGTGCCATTTCACGAAGACCCATAGGGAATAGGGTGCCATTTAACCAGGGCCCATAGGGAATAGGGTGCCATTTTGGACACAACCATATCGACCCTCTAGGGCACATGCCTAATCTATGACCTTTAACCCTGACCCCTCTCAACCCTGACCCCTCTCAACACACACACTCCTGGGCTCATCGCCCCAAAACTCAAATATCCAAATGACTGTTGACAATCAACGTGCACTGGAAAGTCATTTATATGCACCCACTCTTCCTGTACTGAACCTATCTAGATCCATATTTATATGCACCCACTCTTCAGACTCCTGTACTGAACCTCTCTAGATCCGTATGTCTTTAAGATCTGTTGTATGCTGGCTCGGCCTAGCTCGACAAGACTAGCTTTTCCTGTGTCCCAAATGGCACCTACTCAACATTATAGTGCACTGCTATTGACCGGGTCCCATAGTGGTTCCCAGAGGGGTCCCAAATGGCTCCCATAGGGCTCTGGTCAAAAGTAGTGTACTATATTGAAAATAGGGTGCCGTTTGTGACACGAACTAGTAGCGATGTAGGATGAGGGTACAAGGAGGAGTGAGCCACCACGGCGTCCAGTATTATTTGTAGGTAGGAGGGGTTGTGTGGTCATCCTATGGGTTGGTGTTGACGTCAAATCCATAAGAACCAACCATTGTCTCAACCCTTCGAGGTTAAAACTTATATGATATGTTCAACCTTCAGTATCTTGAATATTAAGTCAAAAAAAATAATATTCGGTTTTTTGAATTTCCCAAGAAAGAGTGAATCTTAACTGTTAAGGTCTGTGATTATTTGTGTTTTTATATCAACAAACAAAACAATTTGCTGCAGCTAATTCTTAACTTGCTAACTTTCTAAGCGAAAAAAAACTTTTGTATACTTTTGTAAAAAAACAAAACAAATGTAACAATGAAGTCCGAAAACATGATTTTTTTTTTTTTTTTAAAGATCGCTTTTTAAGTGTTGTGACATGCTTTTTGGTTTTTACCAATTTAAGTCCGCTGTGTCGTTCTCAGTTCAAGGGCTGTTTTTGATATTTGATAATTCTGTATATGGAGTAAAAATGCATGTCCCAGCATTCCTGAAATCTGTGTTTGAATGTAAATGAATTGAGAGGAAAAAACACAATCTCTTTTTTTAAATACTATATGAACTGAAACATTGTGAACTTCCATCTAACTCCTGCTCTGTTGAACTAGGACTCTCTTTAGCATTGCCTTCATATCACATCATTCTAGAACACATCAGTAGAGCTCTCAGAACCATCTTCAAATATCACATCATTCTAGAACACATCATTAGAGCTCTCAGAACTGTCTCAAGGATTCCACATCGGTCGGGGCGGTGTGTTTTATGAAGGAAGGCCCAGTCTAAATGTAGCAGAACAGTCTGTCCAAAATGGCACCCTATACCTTATGTAGTACACTACTTTTGACCAGAGCTCTATGGGCCCTGGTCAAAAGTAGTACATAACATAGGGAGCCATTTGGGATGCAGGCGGCGTTATGAGACGCTTCTGAGAGCCCTGCATGGTTTTCAAACAGTGTGAAACAAGGGGAAAGAGAGGGGGAACGAGGGAGATATTTGTTTTGTCTAGTGCAATATGCTGTACATAAAGAGCTTGGCTCTACAAAATCCACAAATCTTACATTTTTTCTCTAATGAAATGTAATTTTCTTGTTCAATGGGTACATTGCTGTCTTTCTCATTAAACTGTTCTGAAAGTTTCAATGTCTGGTTTTCCCTTGTGTCTGTCCCTTCTTACTACAAGTGGTATGTTTTTATTTATTTTACCTTTTATTTAACTGGGCAAGTCAGTTAAGAACAAATTCTTATTTATGTAAAGCTTTGTTCATGTACGCTAGGCAGACACACGATAATGAAGACGTTATACACACTATACGTACTGAAACTCGACCCTAGGCAACAGCAGTGACTAGGGTCTGGTTCCCTAGGCAACAGCAGTGATTAGGGTCCGGTTCCCTAGGCAACAGCAGTGACTAGGGTCTGGTTTCAATGATGGACTCTTGAAAACTTTAAGGCAAAAAAAATTGGGGGTGGGGTCCTCTTTAAACAAACAAGTCTCCCAACAAATCACGGCGCAGACATACCAGAACATCGCGATTCGAAACCAAAGTTTCCAAGCGAAACCTTTTGCAGTGGTTTTTAGTGAAAATAGTTGATACAAACTAGCCACTTGCGAAATGCACTCATAAAAAAATAAACTCCACGGGCTCCATCTTGCTAGCTACTATTTTGTATTTGATTAAGTCGGATAAGGCAGTGACGTAGTTCCTCCATGCCAGACTGATGTTCTGTTGCGTACAGGCGTGTTAAGACAGAACGTTTAGAAAATTGTGGGAGGTAATCCGGAGGTCTGCAGAGACACTGCCTGTGACCAAACGGACCCTGGTCAAATGTAAAGCACTAAAGAGGGAATAGGTTGCCATTTTGGATGCACAACACACAGTCCATTTCTGCTCATGTGGAGCAAAAGCCAAGAATAAATCATGTATCTTAACTCCATTACTACAGCACTCAAACACTCATAGCGGAGAGTGGTGTAAATTGAGCCATATTTTACATTCTGCGTCACTCCGTCAAGGAAAATATAGTATTATTTCTAACAAAGAAATGACGTATATTTCAGAATGTTGTGTATCCATGGAAATAGTTAGAATTAATGTAAACATAACAGTTTTGGAAACAGCTTGTCCAAAAAAAAGTGGTCTCTTGGCGCAACTATAAGGACAGGGCAGGTTGAGCCGTCTTGAGGTAAGTGGTTGATGGTGTCCTGTGATTGTGGGTGATGGTGCTGGTAGGTCAAAGTTTAATTAATGGAATGGGGGTGTGGTATATTGTATGCCTACTTTCAGATATAGAGCTCTCTGTTGAATATCAAAACCCTTCCAGTTCTTTGACCTGTTGTCTGGGACAAGGATGTTGTTTCGATGTGCCAGTTCGTAGGCAAGTTCTCTGTGTTTGAGGCTATTAAGCCCATGAAACTGGTCTGTGAGATCCTGATATGTTTATCTAATAGAATGGGGGTGTGGTATATTCAACAAGCACAGCACTTACACAAATGACTGATGATTGTCTGAGAGAAATTGATGACAAAAAAAATATTGTGGGGGGGCTGTTTTGTTAGACTTCAGTGCGGCTTTTGACATTATCGATCATAGTCTGCTGCTGGCAAAACGTATGTTGTTATGGCTTTACACCCCCTGCTATAATGTGGATAAAGAGTTACCTGTCTAACAGAACACAGAGGGTGTTCTTTAATGGAAGCCTCTCCAACATAATCCAGGTAGAATCGGGCATTCCCCAGGGCAGATGTCTAGGCCCATTACTTTTTAAATCTTTACTGATGACATGCCACTGGCTTTAAGTAAAAACCAGTGTGTCTATGTATGCGGATGACTCAACACTATACATGTTAGCTACTACAGCTACTGAAATGACTGCAGCACTTAGCAAAGAGTTGCAGTTAGTTTCAGAGTGGGTGGCAGGGAATGAGTTAGTCCTACATTTTTCCAAAACTAAAGCCTTGTATTTGGGACAACTCACTCACTAAACCCTAAACCTCAACTAAATCTTGCAATAAATCATGTGGAAATTGAGCAAGTTGAGGAGACTACACTGCTTGGAGTTATCCTGGATTGTAAACTGTCATTAAAACATATTGATACAACAGTAGCTAAGATGGGGAGAAGTATGTCCACAATAAAGTGCTGCTCTACCTTCTTAACAGCACTATCAACAAGGCAGGTCCTACAGGCCCTAGTTTCTACCTTCTTAACAACACTATCAACAAGGCAGGTCCTACAGGCCCTAGTTTCTACCTTCTTAACAACACTATCAACAAGGCAGGTCCTACAGGCCCTAGTTTCTACCTTCTTAACAACACTATCAACAAGGCAGGTCCTACAGGCCCTAGTTTTTTTTCCCGCCTGGACTACTGTTCAGTCATGTGGTCAGGTGCCACAAAAAAAAAAGGTAATTGTCTCAGAACAGGGCAGCACGGCTGGGCCTTGGATGTACACAGAGAGCTAATGTTAATAATATGCATGTCAGTCTCTCCTGGCTCAAAGTGGAGGAGATGTTTTTAAAATGCTATGAACTGCCTTAATTTTGCTGGACCCCAGGAAGAGTAGCTGCTGCCTTGGCTAATGGGGATCCATAATAAACCCCAGGAAGAGTAGCTGCTGCCTTGGCTAATGGGGATCCATAATAAACCCCAGGAAGAGTAGCTGCTGCCTTGGCTAATGGGGATCCATAATAAACCCCAGGAAGTGTAGCTGCTGCCTTGGCTAATGGGGATCCATAATAAACCCCAGGAAGAGTAGCTGCTGCCTTGGCTAATGGGGATCCATAATAAACCCCAGGAAGAGTAGCTGCTGCCTTGGCAGGAACTAATGGGGATCCATAATAAACCCCA
Organism: Oncorhynchus mykiss; assembly: GCF_013265735.2. NCBI lineage: Eukaryota > Metazoa > Chordata > Actinopteri > Salmoniformes > Salmonidae > Oncorhynchus > Oncorhynchus mykiss. The sequence goes on along the minus strand of NC_048568.1, from coordinate 41,783,076 downwards.
GGAAGAGTAGCTGCTGCCTTGGCTAATGGGGATCCATAATAAACTCCAGGAAGAGTAGCTGCTGCCTTGGCTAATGGGGATCCATAATAAACCCCAGGAAGAGTAGCTGCTGCCTTGGCTACTGGGGATCCATAATAAACCCCAGGAAGAGTAGCTGCTGCCTTGGCTAATGGGGATCCATAATAAACCCCAGGAAGAGTAGCTGCTGCCTTGACAGGAACTAATGGGGATCCATAATAAACCCCAGGAAGAGTAGCTGCTGCCTTGGCTAATGGGGATCCATAATAAAACCCCAGGAAGAGTAGCTGCTGCCTTGGCTAATGGGGATCCATAATAAACCCCTGGAAGAGTAGCTGCTGCCTTGGCTAATGGGGATCCATAATAAACCCCTGGAAGAGTAGCTGCTGCCTTGGCAGGAACTAATGGGGATCCATAATAAACCCCAGGAAGAGTAGCTGCTGCATTGACAGGAACTAATGAGGATCCATAATAAACCCCAGGAAGAGTAGCTGCTGCCTTGGCTAATGGGGATCCATAATAAACCCCAGGAAGTGTAGCTGCTGCCTTGGCTAATGGGGATCCATAATAAACCCCAGGAAGAGTAGCTGCTGCCTTGGCTAATGGGGATCCATAATAAACCCCAGGAAGAGTAGCTGCTGCCTTGGCAGGAACTAATGGGGATCCATAATAAACCCCAGGAAGAGTAGCAGCTGCCTTGGCTAATGGGGATCCATAATAAACCCCAGGAAGAGTAGCTGCTGCCTTGGCTAATGGGGATCCATAATAAACCCCGTGAAGAGTAGCTGCTGCCTTGGCTAATGGGGATCCATAATAAACCCCAGGAAGAGTAGCTGCTGCCTTGGCAGGAACTAATGGGGATCCATAATAAAACCCCAGGAAGAGTAGCTGCTGCCTTGGCTAATGGGGATCCATAATAAACCCCGTGAAGAGTAGCTGCTGCCTTGGCTAATGGGGATCCATAATAAACCCCAGGAAGAGTAGCTGCTGCCTTGGCTAATGGGGATCCATAATAAACCCCAGGAAGAGTAGCTGCTGCCTTGACAGGAACTAATGGGGATCCATAATAAACCACAGGAAGAGTAGCTGCTGCCTTGGCTAATGGGGATCCATAATAAAACCCCAGGAAGAGTAGCTGCTGCCTTGGCTAATGGGGATCCATAATAAACCCCTGGAAGAGTAGCTGCTGCCTTGGCTAATGGGGATCCTAATAAACCCCTGGAAGAGTAGCTGCTGCCTTGGCAGGAACTAATGGGGATCCATAATAAACCCCAGGAAGAGTAGCTGCTGCCTTGGCTAATGGGGATCCATAATAAACCCCAGGAAGAGTAGCTGCTGCCTTGGCTAATGGGGATCCATAATAAACCCCAGGAAGAGTAGCTGCTGCCTTGACAGGAACTAATGGGGATCCATAATAAACCACAGGAAGAGTAGCTGCTGCCTTGGCTAATGGGGATCCATAATAAAACCCCAGGAAGAGTAGCTGCTGCCTTGGCTAATGGGGATCCATAATAAACCCCTGGAAGAGTAGCTGCTGCCTTGGCTAATGGGGATCCTAATAAACCCCTGGAAGAGTAGCTGCTGCCTTGGCAGGAACTAATGGGGATCCATAATAAACCCCAGGAAGAGTAGCTGCTGCCTTGGCAGGAACTAATGAGGATCCATAATAAACCCCAGGAAGAGTAGCTGCTGCCTTGGCTAATGGGGATCCATAATAAACCCCTGGAAGAGTAGCTGCTGCCTTGGCTAATGGGGATCCATAATAAATACACATACAAATATGTTCAGCAATCTCAGACTCCATGTCATCAGATGTGACCTTGTGTTCATCTGCTGCTCTATCATAGCTTCCTTCTCTTTGTTGGGCGGCAGGGTAGCCTAGTGGTCAGAGCGTTGGACTAGTAACCAGCAAGTTCAAACCCCTTGAGCTGACAAGGTACAAATCTGTCGCTCTGCCCCTGAACAAGGCAGTTAACCCACTGTTCCTAGGCCGTCATTGAATATAAGAATTTGTTCTTAACTGACTTGCCAAGGTAAATAAAAATGTCCTATTTGTCAATGATACCTCTTTCATTGTCATTCAGTCTATTGTTTTCATCCCTTGCTGCTATTCTATTGGACTTCTTCCCTTATCTCACTTCCTTGGCTGTTCTCTCAAGGACCCCAATGGGGGGGGGGGGGGGGGGGGGGGGCTAGATCCCTGCTTGTTTTACGTTTGTATATACAGGGGGTCATGATGATTGATGTCTGCTCTGGAACGATACAAATGACTTGAGTTCATACGTATGACACACCGCAACAATATGATACATGAAAATGGACTAAATGTAATTATAATATGATATTATGATACCCCTTTTTGTCAACTAACCCCTTTGGGTCAACTAACCCTTTGGGTCAACTAACCCCTTTGGGTCAACGAACCCCTTTGGGTCAACTAACCCTTTGGCTCAACTAACCCCTTTGGGTCAACTAACTCTTTGGCTCAACTAACCCCTTTGTGTCAACTAACCCTTTGGCTCAACTAACCCCTTTGGGTCAACTAACCCTTTGGCTCAACTAACCCTTTGGCTCAACTAACCCCTTTGGGTCAACTAACCCTTTGGCTCAACTAACCCCTTTGGGTCAACTAACCCCTTTGTAATTATAATGTGATATCATAATATTATTCGTATGGGGCGTGGTGGCCAATGGCTCAAACGTTTTGACTGTATTAGCCCACACAGCTACAAGGATGCACTTTCATGCTCAGTTTATGACCTCACATTGTAGCTTATAGAGACCCCAACTGATGTATAAAACAATCTTAAAACAATCTTCCTTGGTGTAGTTACAAGCATCGTTTTTTATTTATTTATTTAACCTTTATTTAACCAGGAAGGGCTCATTGAGATTAAAATCTCCCTTTCAAGAGCACCCTGGCCAAGATCATGAATCCTAAAAAACAAGACGTTCATTTGACTTGGTGAAAATCTTTTTTTTTTTTTTTGGACCTAACTACCTTATCTCTTTTTCCATGTGGTTTCTTCCTTCACAGACTCCATGAAATGATGACCTCTTCCTATTATTAATTTTGTGTTTCAAAGAAACAAGGAGTGGTTCAACTACCCCTTTGGCTCAACTAACCCCTTTGGCTCAACTAACCCTTTTGGGTCAAATAACCCCTTTAGGTCAACTAACCCCCTTGGTTCAACTAACCCCTTTGGTTCAACTAACCCCTTTGGCTCAACTAACCCCTTTAGCTCAACTAACCCCTTTAGCTCAATTTATCGTTTGCCTCAACTAAAACTAACCCCTTTGGTTCAACTAACCCCTTTAGCTCAACTAACCCCTTTGGTTCAACTAACCCCTTTAGCTCAATTTATCATTTGCCTCAATTAAAACTAACCCCTTTGGTTCAACTAACCCCTTTGGTTCAACTAACCCTTTGGCTCAACTAACCCCTTTGGGTCAACTAACCCCTTTGGCTCAACTAACCCCTTTGGCTCAACTAACCCCTTTAGCTCAACTAACCCCTTTTGGTCGACTAACCCCTTTGGGTCAACTAACCCCTTTAGTTCAACTAACCCTTTGGTTCAACTAACCCCTTTGGATCAACTAACCCCTTTGGTTCAACTAACCCCTTTGGATCAACTAAACCCTTTGGGTCAACTAACCCCTTTTGCTCAACTAACCCCTTAAGCTCAATTTATCGTTTGCCTCAACTAACCCCTTTGGTTCAACTAACCCCTTTGGTTCAACTAACCCTTTGGTTCAACTAACCCCTTTGGTTCAACTAACCCCTTTGGCTCAACCAACCCATTTGGGTCAACTAACCCCTTTGGGTCAACTAGCCCCTTGGTTCAACTAACCCCTTTGGTTCAACTAACCCCTTTGGGTTCAACTAACCCCTTTGGGTCAACTAACCCCTTTGGGTCAACTAACGCTTATGTTCAACTAACCCCTTTGGGTCAACTAAACCCTTTGGGTCAACTAACCCCGTTGGGTCAACTACCCCTTTGGGTCAACTAACCCCTTTAGTTCAACTAACCCTTTGGTTCAACTAACCCCTTTGGATCAACTAACCCTTTGGTTCAACTAACCCCTTTCGTTCAACTAACCCCTTTGGGTCAACTAACCCCTTTAGCTCAACTAACCCCTTTAGCTCAATTTATCGTTTGCCTCAACTAAAACTAACCCCTTTGGTTCAACTTGCCCCACTCTTCCCTACTGTATACACACACACACACACACACACACACACACGCGCGCGTTAAAGCTATTTGTTATTACTTATGCAACCAACTGAGAATCAGATTTCCAAAAACTACACAAGGCTGAAATATAGTGCAGAACAAGATGACATATAGGCCATTACAGCCCTGTAGAGATAGTTAGTGTTGTGGCAGAGAGAGCATACAGTAACAGGTTTAGTGCTCGTCAACATCCCTGAAAAGTAATATCATTCAGAAGGTTTGTTGGACAATGAGTGATTTCATTGGCTTTATGGGAGGGGTAAAAACCTAAGAGGGGCTCTGCTATAGCAGAGCTAATACAGAACTGGAGTCACTCCGTTTTAGTTTTAGTTGAGGCAAACGATAAATTGAGCTAAAGGGGTTAGTTGAGCTAAAGGGGTTAGTTGACCCAAAGGGGTTAGTTGAACCAAAGGGTTAGTTAGACAGACAGACAGACAGACAGACAGACAGACAGACAGACAGGCAGGCAGGCAGGCAGGCAGGCAGACAGACAGACAGACTCAAGAAAGTACAGTATAGTACTGCTAGTACAGTGGTTGTTTACACACTGAAACACACACTGAAACACACACACACACACACACACACACAGAGCTGGCCTCAACTCAACAGACCTGTTATTCTCTCAGCTGTTCAGGAACAGATTTTGTGTCGTCTTGGAGATTGTGTTAGAGTTTGTTGTCCGAGTGATTGACTGCATGAGCATCAAAACAAAATCACTGGTAGACTGACGTATGTCATGATGTATAGGATGTATAACACCTGGTGTACGGTTTGCCTCGTGTACATTGTCTACTGGTATCACTGTCCAGGGGACAATGTAAACGACTGAAACTGTAGGAGTTACTGTATTGTGAAGTTATGTTATTGACACTTCTTGCCAAGTGTCCACCGAGGCAGTAGTAGGCAGACAGGGAGACACTTACAGCACCCGATGTCACAGGAAGGCCAAAAAGATCATCGAGAACCTCCACCACCCGAGTCGCTGCCTGTTCACACCGCTACCATCCAGGAGACGAGGTCGGTACAGGTTCATCAAAGCTGTGACCGAGAGACTGAAAAAACAGCTTCTATCTCAAGGCCATCGGACTGTTAAACAGCCACCACTAACATGGCTGCTGCCAACACATAACAGACTCAAATCGCTGGCCACCTTAATAAATGGACTTCACTATTCACTTTAAATAATGCCGCTTTAATAATGTTTACATATCTTACATTACTCATCTCATAGGTATGTATTGTATTTTATACCATCTATTGCATCTTGCCTATGCCCCATGGCCACCGCTCATCCATATATTTATATGTACATATTCTTATTCCATCCCTTTACATTTGTGTGTATTAGGTAGTTGTTGTGAAATTGTTAGAATACTTGTTAGATATTACTGCATTGTCGGAACTAGAAGCACAAGCATTTCGCTACACTCACATTATCATCTGCTAACCATGTGCATGTGACCAATAAAATGTTGATTTGATTTGATTTGAGATGTTATACAAAGTAGAGGAGCCCAGAGAGAAAGAGGAGAGGGGAAACCATGAAGCTCTGGTCAAAAGTATGAAGGGGGTGGGAGTTGGGGTGATGAAGGGGGTGGGAGTTAGGGTAATGAAGGGGGTGGGAGTTAGGGTAATGAAGGGGGGTGGGAGTTAGGGTAATGAAGGGGGTGGGAGTTAGGGTAATGAAGGGGGTGGGAGTTAGGGTAATGAAGGGGGTTGGAGTTAGGCTAGCCTCGTCACGAACCGGGCTCCCCTACAACAGGAAGTTCCATGGCAGAAATCAGCTAAAGAGATGTTGGAACCCAGTGTACAATCAGTGATGCCTCGCAAAACACATCAAACCAATCGAACGCCTTGCTTGGCCGGAGCTCCAAAAAGGTGCCGTAGGAGCGTGACGACTAAAACAGGTCAACAAATAAACACTGGTGACAAAACCATTTTAGAACATTCGCTGGTGTCACGTTCTGACCTTACTGTATTGTGAAGTTATGTTATTGATACTTCTTGCCAAGTGTCCACCGAGGCAGTAGTAGGCAGACAGGGAGACACTTACAGCACCCGATGTCACAGGAAGGCCAAAAAGATCACGAGAACCTCCACCACCCGAGTCGCTGCCTGTTCACACCGCTACCATCCAGGAGACGAGGTCGGAACAGGTTCATCAAAGCTGGGACCGAGAGACTGAAAAAACGGCTTCTATCGCTGGTGTCACGTTCTGACCTTAGTTCCTTTGTTTTTGTCTTTGTTTTAGTATGGTCAGGGTGTGAGTTGGGGTGGGCAGTCTATGTTTGTTTTTCTATGTTGGTTTTTGAGTTCGGCCTAGTATGGTCCTCAATCAGAGGCAGCTGTCAATTGTTGTCCCTGATTGAGAATCATACTTAGGTAGCCTGGGTTTCACTTTTGGTTTGTGGGTGTTTGTTTCTGTGTGAGTGTTCGGGCCACACGGTTCTGTTTCGGGTTTGTAATTTCACGTCATCGTTTATTGTTTTGATTCAGTGCTTTCTTTAATTAAAATCATCACGAACACTTACCACGCCGCGCTGTGGTCCCATCCTTACTCCTCCTCAGACGAAGAGGAGGAAATCCGTCACAGCTGGTTTTCACAGCGGATCTCTGTTATTTCCAGATGAGTTAAAGCTGCAGTAAGAGGGGAGAAAGGGGAGCCATGTAGCCTAGTGGGTTGAGCGTTGGATTCGGTTGCCAGATAAGAATCCCTGAGCTGACAAGATAAAAAAAATAAAAATAATCTGTCCTTCTTAACAAGGCAGTTAACCCACTGTTCCTAGGCCGTCATTGAAAATAAGAATTTGTTCTTAACTGACTTGCCTAGTTAAATACATAGAAAAGGGTCTGCAACGCTGGTCATATCAATGTATTACATTTGGACGTTTCTGAAGTTATATTTGGCTGTAAAGGCTAGCATGAGGTAGCTAGAAGTAGCTGGCCACAATCAGGTTTGTTTTGAGAAAAGTCAGATAACCTTGTAAGCTACCTAGGTATAACTAACTGGCTGGCTACTAATTAGTTACATTTCTGTCATGATTTTAAAGTCAACCATAAAAAAAAAATGTAAACAGTGTAGCCTAACTGTCATCTCCTGTAGCCTAACTGTCATCTCCTGTAGCCTAACTGTCATCTCCTGTAGCCTAACTATCATCTCCTGTGGCCTAGCTGTGATCTCCTGTAGCCTAACTGTCATCTCCTGTAGCCTAACTGCCATCTCCTGTAGCCTTTCTGTGATCTCCTGTAGCCTAACTGCCATCTCCTGTAGCCTTTCTGTGATCTCCTGTAGCCTAACTGTCATCTCCTGTAGCCTTTCTGTGATCTCCTGTAGCCTAACTGTCATCTCCTGTAGCCTAGCTGTGATCTCCTGTGGCCTAATTGTCATCTCCTGCAGCCTAACTCATCTCCTGTAGCCTAGCTGTGATCTCCTGTAGCCTAGCTGTGATCTCCTGTGGCCTAATTGTCATCTCCTGCAGCCTAACTGTCATCTCCTGTAGCCTAACTGTCATCTCCTGTAGCCTAGCTGTGATGTCCTGTAGCCTAGCTGTGATCTCATGTAGCCTAGCTGTAATCTTCTGTGGCCTAATTGTGATCTCCTGTAGCCTAACTGTCATCTCCTGTAGATTAACTATCATCTCCTGACAAAAAGGAACATGTTCATTTGAGAATAAAACACATAAACACAGACACATTACAGACACATTACAGACACGTTACAGACACATTACAGACACATTACAGACACATTACAGACACATTACAGACACATTACAGACACATTACAGACACATTACAGACACGTTACAGACACGTTACAGACACATTACAGACACGTTACAGACGCGTTACAGACACATTACAGACACGTTACAGATACGTTACAGACACATTACAGACACATTACAGACAGATTGTGATATGAGATGAATCAACATTGACACTAGTTCATTTTGAATAATAGTTTAACAATTAAACCAAGCTTCACTTCAAAGAATTAACACTTTATCACTTCAAAAATGTATAAATAAGACCACTGGTATGTAAAGATTAGACGTCATAGTGTAAACAACACTAGAGAGAGAAGTAGGAACAAGTAGGCTGTTATTACTACATCATCATTTCAGGTGAACAATAAAAATCTCCATAACACCTACCTCGCTCTACTGATCACTGATCTACTGGCTGAGGAGACTTCTATTCCAGTCTAGCAATAGATCTACTGGCTGAGGAGACTTCTATTCCAGTCTAGCAATAGATCTACTGGCTGAGGAGACTTCTATTCCAGTCCAGCAATAGATCTACTGGCTGAGGAGACTTCTATTCCAGTCCAGCAATAGATCTACTGGCTGAGGAGACTTCTATTCCAGTCCAGCAATAGATCTACTGGCTGAGGAGACTTCTATTCCAGTCCAGTAATAGATCTACTGGCTGAGGAGACTTCTATTCCAGTCCAGCAATAGATCTACTGGCTGAGGAGACTTCTATTCCAGTCCAGTAATAGATCTACTGGCTGAGGAGACTTCTATTCCAGTCCAGCAATAGATCTACTGGCTGAGGAGACTTCTATTCCAGTCCAGCAATAGATCTACTGGCTGAGGAGACTTCTATTCCAGTCCAGCAATAGATCTACTCGCTGAGGAGACTTCTATTCCAGTCCAGCAATAGATCTACTGGCTGAGGAGACTTCTATTCCAGTCCAGCAATAGATCTACTGGCTGATGAGACTTCTATTCCAGTCCAGCAATAGATCTACTGGCTGAGGAGACTTCTATTCCAGTCCAGCAATAGATCTACTGGCTGAGGAGACTTCTATTCCAGTCCAGCAATAGATCTACTGGCTGAGGAGACTTCTATTCCAGTCCAGCAATAGATCTACTGGCTGAGGAGACTTCTATTCCAGTCCAGTAATATATCTACTGGCTGAGGAGACTTCTATTCCAGTCCAGCAATAGATTTACTGGCTGAGGAGACTTCTATTCCAGTCCAGCAATAGATCTACTGGCTGAGGAGACTTCTATTCCAGTCCAGCAATAGATCTACTGGCTGAGGAGACTTCTATTCCAGTCCAGCAATAGATCTACTGGCTGAGGAGACTTCTATTCCAGTCCAGCAATAGATCTACTGGCTGAGGAAACTTCTATTCCAGTCCAGCAATAGATCTACTGGTTGAGGAGACTTCTATTCCAGTCCAGCGATATATCTACTGGCTGAGGAGACTTCTATTCCAGTCCAGCAATAGATCTACTGGCTGAGGAGACTTCTATTCCAGTCCAGTAATAGATCTACTGGCTGAGGAGACTTCTATTCCACTCCAGTAATAGATCTACTGGCGGAGGAGACTTCTATTCCAGTCCAGCAATAGATCTACTGGCTAATGAGACTTCTATTCCAGTCCAGCAATAGATCTACTGGCTGAGGAGACTTACAGTGCCTTGCGAAAGTATTCGGCCCCCTTGAACTTTGCGACCTTTTGCCACATTTCAGGCTTCAAACATAAAGATATAAAACTGTATTTTTTTGTGAAGAATCAACAACAAGTGGGACACAATCATGAAGTGGAACGACATTTATTGGATATTTAAAACTTTTTTAACAAATCAAAAACTGAAAAATTGGGCGTGCAAAATTATTCAGCCCCTTTACTTTCAGTGCAGCAAACTCTCTCCAGAAGTTCAGTGAGGATCTCTGAATGATCCAATGTTGACCTAAATGACTACAATCCACCTGTGTGTAATCAAGTCTACGTATAAATGCACCTGCACTGTGATAGTCTCAGAGGTTCGTTAAAAGCGCAGAGAGCATCATGAAGAACAAGGAACACACCAGGCAGGTCCGAGATACTGTTGTGAAGAAGTTTAAAGCCGGATTTGGATACAAAAAGATTTCCCAAGCTTTAAACATCCCAAGGAGCACTGTGCAAGCGATAATATTGAAATGGAAGGAGTATCAGACCACTCCAAATCTACCAAGACCTGGCCGTCCCTCTAAACTTTCAGCTCATACAAGGAGAAGACTGATCAGAGATGCAGCCAAGAGGCCCATGATCACTCTGGATGAACTGCAGAGATCTACAGCTGAGGTGGGAGACTCTGTCCATAGGACAACAATCAGTCGTATATTGCACAAATCTGACCTTTATGGAAGAGTGGCAAGAAGAAAGCCATTTCTTAAAGATATCCATAAAAAGTGTCGTTTAAAGTTTGCCACAAGCCACCTGGGAGACACACCAAACATGTGGAAGAAGGTGCTCTGGTCAGATGAAACCAAAATTGAACTTTTTGGCAACAATGCAAAACGTTATGTTTGGCGTAAAAGCAACACAGCTGAACACACCATCCCCACTGTCAAACATGGTGGTGGCAGCATCATGGTTTGGGCCTGCTTTTCTTCAGCAGGGACAGGGAAGATGGTTAAAATTGATGGGAAGATGGATGGAGCCAAATACAGGACCATTCTGGAAGAAAACCTGATGGAGTCTGCAAAAGACCTGAGACTGGGACGGAGATTTGTCTTCCAACAAGACAATGATCCAAAACATAAAGCAAAATCTACAATGGAATGGTTCAAAAATAAACATATCCAGGTGTTAGAATGGCCAAGTCAAAGTCCAGACCTGAATCCAATCGAGAATCTGTGGAAAGAACTGAAAACTGCTGTTCACAAATGCTCTCCATCCAACCTCACTGAGCTCGAGCTGTTTTGCAAGGAGGAATGGGAAAAGAAATTCAGTCTCTCGATGTGCAAAACTGATAGAGACATACCCCAAGCGACTTACAGCTGTAATCGCAGCAAAAGGTGGCGCTACAAAGTATTAACTTAAGGGGGCTGAATAATTTTGCACGCCCAATTTTTCAGTTTTTGATTTGTTAAAAAAGTTTTAAATATCCAATAAATGTCGTTCCACTTCATGATTGTGTCCCACTTGTTGTTGATTCTTCACAAAAAAATACAGTTTTATATCTTTATGTTTGAAGCCTGAAATGTGGCAAAAGGTCGCAAAGTTCAAGGGGGCCGAATACTTTCGCAAGGCACTGTATATTCCAGTCCAGCAATAGCACACTTGATTATCAACTAGATTTGATCATTTAAATCAGGTGTGTTATTGCTGGGCTGAAACACAACCCTGCACGCCCTGTAGACCTCCAGCCGGGTTGGCCTGCTCCAATTCTTATAGGTTTATATATTGTGTGTGATGATTAAGTGTGGTATTTGTACACAACATTTGCTACCATAGGTAGGCTTACACATTTAACCCTTGGCATACAGGATATACCCTTAGTCTATTGAGACATTCATTGGGACCTCTCTCTTCATCTGCAAACAGGCTTTCATAGCTTTCCATATCTGAGGGACAGAAAACATCACAAAGAAACAGGCTTCATTATACTCAAATTAGAATATCATGTTGCTATTATCTCTCTGTCTTCAAAGGGTTCCCCTCTAGGGACTGGAAATGGATAAAAATGTATTATGTCCTCCCACAAAATTACCTGTCCTGTCCAGTAGCCTAAAACCTCCTCTCCTGTCCAGTAGCCTAAAACCTCCTCTACTGTCCAGTAGCCTAAAACCTCCTCTCCTGTCCAGTAGCCTAAAACCTCCTCTACTGTCCAGTAGCCTAATAAAACCTCCTCTCCTGTCCAGTAGCCTAAAACCTCCTCTCCTGTCCAGTAGCCTAAAACCTCCTCTCCTGTCCAGTAGCCTAAAACCTCCTCTACTGTCCAGTAGCCTAAAACCTCCTCTCCTGTCCAGTAGCCTAAAACCTCCTCTCCTGTCCAGTAGCCTAAAACCTCCTCTCCTGTCCAGTAGCCTAAAACCTCCTCTCCTGTCCAGTAGCCTAAAACCTCCTCTCCTGTCCAGTAGCCTAAAACCTCCTCTACTGTCCAGTAGCCTAAAACCTCCTCTCCTGTCCAGTAGCCTAAAACCTCCTCTACTGTCCAGTAGCCTAAAACCTCCTCTCCTGTCCAGTAGCCTAAAACCTCCTCTCCTGTCCAGTAGCCTAAAACCTCCTCTACTGTCCAGTAGCCTAAAACCTCCTCTCCTGTCCAGTAGCCTAAAACCTCCTCTACTGTCCAGTAGCCTAAAACCTCCTCTCCTGTCCAGTAGCCTAAAACCTCCTCTCCTGTCCAGTAGCCTAAAACCTCCTCTACTGTCCAGTAGCCTACATTCTCCTGTCCAGTAGCCTATACTCTTCCGTCCAGTAGCCTAAACTCTTCTGTCCAGTAGCCTATATTCTCCTGTCCAGTAGCCTAAACTCTCCTGTCCAGTAGCCTACACTCTCCTGTCCAGTAGCCTAAACTGTCCTGTCCAGTAGCCTAAACTCTCCTGTCCAGTAGCCTACACTCTCATGTCCAGTAGCCTACACTCTCCTGTCCAGTAGCCCAAACTCTCCTGTCCAGTAGCCTAAACTCTCCTGTCCAGTAGCCTAAACTCTCCTGTCCAGTAGCCTAAACTCTCCTGTCCAGTAGCCTACACTCTCCTGTCAAGTAGCCTAAACTCTCCTGTCAAGTAGCCTACATTCTCCTGTCCAGTAGCCTACACTCTCCTGTCCAGTAGCCTAAATTCTCCTGTCCAGTAGCCTAAACTCTCCTGTCCAGTAGCCTACACTCTCATGTCCAGTAGCCTACACTCTCCTGTCCAGTAGCCCAAACTCTCCTGTCCAGTAGCCTAAACTCTCCTGTCCAGTAGCCTAAACTCTCCTGTCCAGTAGCCTAAACTCTCCTGTCCAGTAGCCTACACTCTCCTGTCCAGTAGCCTAAACTCTCCTGTCCAGTAGCCTACACTCTCCTGTCCAGTAGCCTACCCTCTCCTGTCCAGTAGCCTACACTCTCCTGTCCAGTAGCCTAAACTCTCCTGTCCAGTAGCCTACACTCTCCTGTCCAGTAGCCTACACTCTCCTGTCCAGTAGCCTACACTCTCCTGTCCAGTAGCCTAAACTCTCCTGTCCAGTAGCCTACACTGTCCTGTCCAGTAGCCTACACTCTCCTGTCCAGTAGCCTAAACTTTCCTGTCCAGTAGCCTACATTCTCCTGTCCAGTAGCCTACACTCTCATGTCCAGTAGCCTACCCTCTCCTGTCCAGTAGCCTACATTCTCCTGTCCAGTAGCCTAAACTTTCCTGTCCAGTAGCCTACATTCTCCTGTCCAGTAGCCTACATTCTCCTGTCCAGTAGCCTATACTCTTCCGTCCAGTAGCCTAAACTCTCCTGTCCAGTAGCCTATACTCTTCTGTCCAGTAGCCTATATTCTCCTGTCCAGTAGCCTAAACTCTCCTGTCCAGTAGCCTACACTCTCCTGTCCAGTAGCCTAAACTGTCCTGTCCAGTAGCCTAAACTCTCCTGTCCAGTAGCCTACACTCTCATGTCTAGTAGCCTACACTCTCCTGTCCAGTAGCCCAAACTCTCCTGTACAGTAGCCTAAACTCTCCTGTCCAGTAGCCTAAACTCTCCTGTCCAGTAGCCTAAACTCTCCTGTCCAGTAGCCTACACTCTCCTGTCCAGTAGCCTAAACTCTCCTGTCAAGTAGCCTACATTCTCCTGTCCAGTAGCCTAAACTCTCCTGTCCAGTAGCCTACACTCTCCTCTCCTGTCCAGTAGCCTACACTCTCCTCTCCTGTCCAGTAGTCTAAACTCTCCTGTCCAGTAGCCTACACTCTCCTGTCCAGTAGCCTAAACTCTCCTGTCCAGTAGCCTACACTCTCCTGTCCAGTAGCCTAAACTCTCCTGTCCAGTAGCCTACACTCTCCTGTCCAGTAGCCTACACTCTCCTGTCCAGTAGCCTACACTCTCCTGTTCAGTAGCCTACACTCTCCTGTCCAGTAGCCTACACTCTCCTGTCCAGTAGCCTACACTCTCCTGTCCAGTAGCCTACATTCTCCTGTCCAGTAGCCTACACTCTCCTGTCCAGTAGCCTACACTCTCCTGTCCAGTAGCCTACCCTCTCCTGTCCAGTAGCCTACACTCTCCAGTCCAGTAGCCTACACTCTCCTGTCCAGTAGCCTACCCTCTCCTGTCCAGTAGCCTAAACTTTCCTGTCCAGTAGCCTACCCTCTCCTGTCCAGTAGCCTACCCTCTCCTGTCCAGTAGCCTAAACTTTCCTGTCCAGTAGCCTAAACTTTCCTGTCCAGTAGCCTACCCTCTCCTGTCCAGTAGCCTACCCTCTCCTGTCCAGTAGCCTAAACTTTCCTGTCCAGTAGCCTAAACTTTCCTGTCCAGTAGCCTAAACTTTCCTGTCCAGTAGCCTACCCTCTCCTGTCCAGTAGCCTAAACTTTCCTGTCCAGTAGCCTACACTCTCCTGTTATCACCTTGGTTCACCGATCCATTGACTGAACTATGTTATGCTCGAGGCTGGTGAGAATGTTGACATTTCAATTATCTTTTTTTTAACCTCTTTTGTTTCCTTTTACTGTCGCTTGTTCCATCTCTCATAACGAACGAACGAGATCGAGTTACAAATCATAGAAGACGAAAGAAAAAAATAATCCAGTTTAAATCAAAACAAAACGTAGAGAGAGGTTGTATCTTCTGTGGAAGTGGAGTTCCTGCCCTGTAAAATAGGACAATAGGGTGTCTAAAATAGGACAGTAGGGTGTCTAAAATAGGACAATAGGGTGTCTAAAATAGGACAACAGGGTGTCTAAAATAGGACAACAGGGTATCTAAAATAGGACAACAGGGTGTCTAAAATAGGACAACAGGGTATCTAAAATAGGACAGTAGGGTGTCTAAAATAGGACAACAGGGTGTCTAAAATAGGACAGTAGGGTGTCTAAAATAGGACAGTAGGGTGTCTAAAATAGGACAGTAGGGTATCTAAAATAGGACAGTAGGGTGTCTAAAATAGGACAGTAGGGTGTCTAAAATAGGACAACAGGGTATCTAAAATAGGACAGTAGGGTGTCTAAAATAGGACAGTAGGGTATCTAAAATAGGACAACAGGGTGTCTAAAATAGGACAGTAGGGCATCTAAAATAGGACAACAGGGTGTCTAATATAGGACAGTAGGGTATCTAAATTAGGACAGTAGGGTATCTAAAATAGGACAGTAGGGTATCGAAATTAGGACAGTAGGGTATCTAAAATAGCACAGTAGGGTATCTAAAATAGGACAACAGGGTATCTAAAATAGGACAGTAGGGTGTCTAAAGTAGGACAACAGGGTGTCTAAAATAGGACAACAGGGTATCTAAAATAGGACCCTATTTCCTACATAGTGCACTAAGGCCCACAGGGTGGATGTCTCCCGGCAGAGATGGTACATTCTCTACTGTGTTGTGGTTCTTCCTTCCCCAATGGACGGTTGGCTTACAGTCAACAGACTGAGCATGTGTTCCAAATGACACCATATTCCCTATGGGGCCATGGTCAAACATTGTGCACTATCTAGAGATTAAGTTGCCGTTTGGGACAGAGAGGCATGTCTGTTTACTGGTTAAACAGCCTGTCTGAGGGACAGATGGGTCACAGACAGAGAGGCCATTCTGTTTACTGGTTGAATAGCCTGTCCCTAGAATATAGACCAGGGGAACTTCTGCTGGTGGAAGTAATCTAGTATCAGTTTACATAGTGACGTAATGACATAATTACACTGAAACATCACAGGCTCAGTCTGTCACAGTGTACAGCACCGACTGTGACCTTTGACCTTTGAGAGTACAGTTTGCCGTGTACAACAACGAGGGTTATTTTCCCTTATGTGTTGACATCCCCTGACCCAGTGTGTTAGCGATGTGAGAACACATATCAGGAAGGTGTGAAGAGAAGGCCCTGAAAATCGTCAAAGACTCCTACCACCCGAGCCGTAGACTATTTTCTCTGCTGCCGCACCGCGAGAGGTACCGGTGCATCAGGTCTGACACCAACAGGCTCTTGAACAGCTTCGAGGCCCAAACAATACGACTGATAAATAGCTAACTAAACGGACGGATCTGAGTTGACCTTGTATCTAGTTTTACCTTTGTATTTCAATCTTTGGACTTGTCTCTATACACACTCACAGGGCCCGACACACTGACACACACTGACACACACACACACACGCACACGCAGACGCACACACGCACACACACACTCCATCATTTGATCACTCACACATAACATGCATTTATACTGACTCTAGACACCGGCACACCCACTCCTATACGAGCTACTTTTTAAACATTTCCTGTAGATAGTATGCTTACTTACCTACTTTATTGTGTATTTCCTATTTCTTAGTGCTACATTGTTATTGATTACTTGCATTGTTGGGTATGGGAGCTGGCAAGAAAGGCATTTCACTGTACTTGGTCACGTGACATTAATAATTTAAAAAACCTGGGAACCAAAACCTTACAAACACACAACCACACACACACTCACACACAACGTACACACACACACACACAATCTACACACATGTACCGTTAGTCAATGATACTGTTCTTAGACATGTACCTGTATCATGTGGTAGTGAAAACAATGTATGGTATGGTCTCTCTATATGGGCCTGTAGACAGACAGGATATTAATGTTCAGCTCAGCCCCATGGAGACACTAAACAGACATGGTATTTATGTCCAGCTCAGCCCCAGGGAAACACTAAACAGACATGGTATTTATGTCTAGCTCAGCCCCAGGGAAACACTAAACAGACCAGGTATTTATGTCCAGCTCAGCCTCACGTAAACACTAAACAGACATGGTATTTATGTCCAGCTCAGCCCCATGGAAACACTAAACAGACATGGTATTTATGTCCAGCTCAGCCCCAGGGAAACACTAAACAGACATGATATTTATGTCCAGCTCAGCCCCAGGGAAACACTAAACAGACATGGTATTTATGTCCAGCTCATCCCCAGGGAAACACTAAACAGACATGGTATTTATGTCCAGCTCAGCCCCAGGGAAACACTAAACAGACAAGAAATGTATGTCCAGCTCAGCCCCAGGGAAACACTAAACAGACAAGAAATGTATGTCCAGCTCAGCCCCAGGGAAACACTAAACAGACATGGTATTTATGTCCAGCTCAGCCCCAGGGAGACACTAAACAGACATGGTATTTATGTCCAGCTCAGCCCCAGGGAAACACTAAACAGACAAGAAATGTATGTCCAGCTCAGACTCACGTAAACACTAAACAGACATGGTATTTATGGTATTTATGTTTAGCTCAGCCTCACGTAAACACTAAACAGACATGGTATTTATGTCCAGCTCAGCCCCATGGAAACACTAAACAGACATGGTATTTATGTCCAGCTCAGCCTCAAGGAAACACTAAACAGACATGGTATTTATGTCCAGCTCATCCCCAGGGAAACACTAAACAGACATGGTATTTATGTCCAGCTCATCCCCAGGGAAACACTAAACAGACAGGGTATGTATGTCCAGCTCAGCCCCATGGAAACACTAAACAGACAGGGTATGTATGTCCAGCTCAGCCCCATGGAAACACTAAACAGACAGGGTATGTATGTCCAGCTCAGCCCCATGGAAACACTAAACAGACAGGGTATGTATGTCCAGCTCAGCCGCATGAAAAACTAAACAGACAAGAAATGTATGTCCAGCTCAGCCCCATGGAAACACTAAACAGACAAGGTATGTATGTCCAGCTCAGCCCCATGGAAACACTAAACAGACATGGTATTTATGTCCAGCTCATCCCCAGGGAAACACTAAACAGACATGATATTTATGTCCAGCTCAGCCCCAGGGAAACACTAAACAGACATGATATTTATGTCCAGCTCAGCCCCATGGAAACACTAAACAGACATGGTATTTATGTCCAGCTCATCCCCAGGGAAACACTAAACAGACATGATATTTATGTCCAGCTCAGCCCCAGGGAAACACTAAACAGACATGGTATTTATGTCCAGCTCATCCCCAGGGAAACACTAAACAGACATGGTATTTATGTCCAGCTCAGCCTCAAGGAAACACTAAACAGACCAGGTATTTTTGTTCAGCTCATCCCAGTGGAAACACTAAACAGACATGATATTTATGTCCAGCTCAGCCTCAAGGAAACACAGAAACAGCCCAGATATTTATGTCCAGCTCAGCCTCATGGAAACACTAAACAGACCAGGTATGTATGTCCAGCTCAGCCTCATGGAAACACTAAACAGACCAGGTATGTATGTCCAGCTCAGCCTCATGGAAACACTAAACAGATGTTGCAGGCCTTCCTCAAGCAACCTTTCAAGTAGATGTCCTGAATGAGTGGGAGCCCGGTCCCAATGATGTACTGGTCCGTCTTTTTCACCCACTGGAGGACCTTGTGGTTGTGAATTGAACAATTCCCATACCGGGCTGTGATGCAACCGGTCAGGACTCTCTCGACGGTGCAGCGGTTTCGTGGTGGCATGCCGAATTTCTTCAGGCGCCTTAGGAAGTAGAGACGCTGTTGCCCCTGCTTGACAAGAATGGTTGTGTTGTTGGTCCATGTGAAGTCCTCGTGATATGAAACTTACAACTGTTCTCTACTGCAGTCCCATTGATGCACATCGGGGCATGTTCCCTCCTCTGCTTCCCGAAGTCAACAATCAACTCCTTTGTTTTGCTGACGTTGAGGGACAGGTTGTTGACCTGGCACCACAATTCCAGTTCACTTACACTGCCGTTCAAAAGTTTGCGGTCACTTAGAAAGGTCATTGTTTTTGAAAGAAAAGCACATTTCTTTGTCCATTTAAAATAACATGAATTTGACCAGAAATATAGTGTAGATATTGTTAATGTTGTAAATGACTATTGTAGCTGGAAACGGCTGATTTTTAATGGAATATCTACATAGATGAACAGAGGTCCATTATCAGCAACCATCACTTCTGTGTTCCAATGGCACGTTGTGTTAGCTAATCCAAGTTTATTATTTTCAATTGCTAATTGATCATTAGAAAACCATTTTGCAATTATGTTAGCACAGCTGAAAACTGTTGTACTGATTAAAGAAGTAATAAAATTGGCCTTCTTTAGACAAGTTGAATATCTGGAGCATCAGCATTTGTGGGTTCGATTACAGGCTCAAAATGTTCAGAAACAAATAACTTTCTTGTCAAACTCGTCAGTCTATTCTTGTAGGCTGACTCACCGTTGTTGGTTCTCAGGCCTACAAGCGTGGTGTCGTCAGAAAACTTGATAATAGGGTTGGAGTCGTGCAAAGCCATGCAGTCATGGGTGAACAGGAAGTACCGCAGAGGGCTAAGGACACACCCCTAGGGGGCCCCTGTGTTAAGAGTCAGTTTGGAGGAGATGTTGTTTCCAATCTTCACAGCCTGTGGTCTGCCCGTAAGGAAGTCCATGATCTAGTTGCAGAGGGTGGTGTCCAGACAGACTCACAGTCCAATATTAACTTCTTGAGAACACCATTATTAGGATAAGTTAACTTTGTTATTAGGATAATTTAACTCAGTTAATAGGTAACTTAACTCAGTTATTAGGATAAGTTAACTCAGTTATTAGGATAAGTTAACTTAGTTATTAGGATAAGTTAACTCTGTTATTAGGACAAGTTAACTCAGGACCTTGAGTTATTAGGATAAGTTAACTCAGTTAATAGGATAAGTTAACTCAGTTATTGGGATAAGTTAACTCTGTTATTAGGATAAATTAACTTAGTTATTAGGATAAGTTAACTCAGGACCTTGAGTTATTAGGATAAGTTAACTCTGTTATTAGGATAAGTTAACCCAGGACCTTGATTTATTAGGATAAGTTAACTCAGGACCTTGAGTTTTTAGGGGGCTAACAGGAAATTATACTTGGTCTGACTTGGAGAAAATAAAACGTTGGAAAGGAAGGAGAAGAAATTAGGTCTGCGTTCTAAACCGAAACCTATTCCCTGTATAGTGCACTACTTTTGAGCATAGCCCTATGGGCCCTGGTTAAATGTAGAGGTAATCGGGTTCCATTTGGGAAGGACACTCTGTTTTGCCATAACATCAGATTACAGTATTAATAGACTGATCCCCTGTCAGGGGATAAACACTACTTAGTAGAAACAAAACAATCAAGATGTCAATCGATGTGGAAAACAAAACACCCACTGATGCACCAGGAACGCCATGCTAGAAAACAAAACACCCACCGATGCACCAGGAACGCCATGCTAGAAAATAAAACACCCACTGATGCACCAGGAACGCCATGCTAGAAAACAAAACACCCACGATGCACCAGGAACGCCATGCTAGAAAACAAAACACCCACCGATGCACCAGGAACGCCATGCTAGAAAACAAAACACCCACTGATGCACCAGGAACGCCATGCTAGAAAACAAAACACCCACTGATGCACCAGGAACGCCATGCTAGAAAACAAAACACCCACGATGCACCAGGAACGCCATGCTAGAAAACAAAACACCCACGATGCACCAGGAACGCCATGCTAGAAAACAAAACACCCACGATGCACCAGGAACGCCATGCTAGAAAACAAAACACCCACGATGCACCAGGAACGCCATGCTAGAAAACAAAACACCCACTGATGCACCAGGAACGCCATGCTAGAAAACAAAACACCCACCGATGCACCAGGAACGCCATGCTAGAAAACAAAACACCCACTGATGCACCAGGAACGCCATGCTAGAAAACAAAACACCCACTGATGCACCAGGAACGCCATGCTAGAAAACAAAACACCCACGATGCACCAGGAACGCCATGCTAGAAAACAAAACACCCACGATGCACCAGGAACGCCATGCTAGAAAACAAAACACCCACGATGCACCAGGAACGCCATGCTAGAAAACAAAACACCCACGATGCACCAGGAACGCCATGCTAGAAAACAAAACACCCACTGATGCACCAGGAACGCCATGCTAGAAAACAAAACACCCACCGATGCACCAGGAACGCCATGCTAGAAAACAAAACACCCACTGATGCACCAGGAACTCCATGCTAGAAAACAAAACACCCACTGATGCACCAGGAACTCCATGCTAGAAAACAAAACACCCACCGATGCACCAGGAACGCCATGCTAGAAAACAAAACACCCACTGATGCACCAGGAACTCCATGCTAGAAAACAAAACACCCACCGATGCACCAGGAACGCCATGCTAGAAAACAAAACACCCACTGATGCACCAGGAACTCCATGCTAGAAAACAAAACACCCACCGATGCACCAGGAACGCCATGCTAGAAAACAAAACACCCACTGATGCACCAGGAACTCCATGCTAGAAAACAAAACACCCACTGATGCACCAGGAACTCCATGCTAGAAAACAAAACACCCACTGATGCACCAGGAACTCCATGCTAGAAAACAAAACACCCACGATGCACCAGGAACGCCATGCTAGAAAACAAAACACCCACGATGCACCAGGAACTCCATGCTAGAAAACAAAACACCCACGATGCACCAGGAACGCCTTGCTAGAAAACAAAACACCCACTGATGCACCAGGAACGCCATGCTAGAAAATACAACATGACAGACATTTTTATTTTACCTTTATTGAACTAGGCAAGTCAGTTAAGAACAAACTCTTACTTACAATGACAGCCTAGAAAGAGTGGGTTAACTGCCTTGTTCAGGGGCAGAACAACAGATTTTTACCTTGTCAGCTGGGGGACTTGATCTAGCAACCCTTTCAGTTACTGGCCCAACGCTCTAACCACTAGGCTAACTAGGCTAACCACTAGGCTACCAGCCAAAATCACTGTGTAAACGAAACACCTAAAATGCACCAGGAACGCCATGCTAGAAAACAAAACAGGACAGACATAGAAATAGAAGGGTCTGTTAAGACTGAAGACATGTTTCTCTATTTGGCTGCTGAACATTTGAATGCCATTTACTACATTGATTGTAATGGATGGGACCAACTAGTCTTTGAGGTGTAGTGTGGATGAAGGCCATTGTTCCAAAAGGAATCATCATCCTCAAAGCAACTTTCTAATGTCAGGCACTTAAAGTGGTCAAGGCATTGGACTAACAAACTGAACTCTGACCCAAGATCCCACGGAGGTCAAGAGGTCATTTTACGTCAGTTTTCACCATAAATTCTGCTACGCCCTCTAAACTCAACAACACAGGCATGGCTGTGTTGTTTTTGGACGATCTCATTCGCCAGCAGTTGTTTCCCCAGCTGGAGAGAGAGAGCACAGAGGGATATAGAGGCATTGTTTAGCATGTTAACACTGTCTGTCTATCCCTCGGTTGTAAAAATAGTCCTCAGCTCCATTCTCTCTTTGCAGAGCCAGGGAGCGGAGAGCCAAAAACAATATTTGGCCTAGGCAGCAGATGTCCCCTAACTAACAAGCCCACTAGGACTGGGAGGGGGAACTATTGGCATTGCTATACTCCGGAGAGAGAAGAAGAATGACATGGAAACAATGTGGGTTTATGAGGACTCTCTAGAAAAATGTACCCAGCAACACCCTCGTTGCTTTAAGAGGAGAAAGTGAGAGCTCTTGTCTTGCTTTCAGAGTTTCAGGTTTAAAATTGATGAGAACCCTTTTGGTTCCAGGTAGAACTTTTTGGGGTTCTCTTTTGGGTTCCTTTCCACAGAGGATTCTACATGGAACCCAAAAATGTCCTACCTGAAACTAAAAAGGGCTATCCTATGGAGACAGCTGAAGAACCCTTCTGGAACCCTATGTATATTTCACAGCATAAAGAAACATCTCTCTCTTTCACTCTCTCTCTCTCTCTCTCTGTCTCTCTCACTCTCTCTCTCTCTCTCTCTCTCTCTCTCTCTCTCTATCTCTGTCTCTCTCTCTCTCTCTCTCTCTCTGTCACTCTCTCTCTCTCCCTGTCTCTCTCTCTCTCTCTCTCTCTCTCTCTCTCGCTCGCTCTCTCTCTCTCTCTCCCCTCCCTCCCTCCCTCCCTCCCTCCCCCTCTCTCTCTCTCCCTCCCTCCCTCCCTCCCCCGCTCTCTCTCTCCCTCCCCCTCCCTCTCAATTAAATTTCAAATTAAGTTGCATTATTGGCATGGGAAACATATGTTTACATTGCCAAAGCAAGTGAAATAGATAATAAACACAATACAATTAACAGTAAACATTACACTTGCAAAAGTTCCAAATAAATAAAGACATTTCAATTGTCATATACAGTGTGGTAATGATGTGCAAATAGTTAAGAGTACAAAAGGGAAAATAAATGAACATAAATATAGTTTGTATTTACAATGGTGTTTGTTCTTCACAATCTTGCTGTTGTGATGGTACACTGTGGTATTTCACACAATAGATATGACAGTTTATCAACATTGGATTTCTTTTTGAATTCTTTGTGGATCTGTGTAATCTGAGGGAAATGTACGTCTCTTATATGGTCATACATTCGGCAGAGGGTTAGTCAGTGCAGCTCGGTTTCCACCTCATTTTGTGGGCAGTATGCTCATAGCCTGTCTTCTCTTGAGAGCCAGGTCTGCAAGGATATGCTTACTGAGTCTGGACATAGTCAAAGATTTCCTTAATTTTGGGTCAGTCACAGTGG
The DNA here is from genome assembly GCF_013265735.2 of Oncorhynchus mykiss. Lineage (NCBI taxonomy): Eukaryota > Metazoa > Chordata > Actinopteri > Salmoniformes > Salmonidae > Oncorhynchus > Oncorhynchus mykiss. Next base: position 41,759,345 of record NC_048568.1, on the reverse strand, counting down.
TCAGGGTTTCTGCCACTGTGTACTCTCTGTTTAGGGCCAAATAGCATTCTAGTTTGTTCTGTGTTTTTTTTGTCAATTCTTTCAAATGTGTCAATTAATTATATTTCTTTGTTTTTCCATGATTTGTGTTAAGTAATTATCTTTTTGTTTTCTCATGATTTGGTTGGGTCTAATTGTGTTGCTGTCCTGGGGCTCTGTAGGGTGTGTTTGTGTTTGTGAACAGAGCCCCAGGACCAGCTTGCTTAGGGGACTTTTCTCCAGGTTAATTTCTCTGTAGGTGATAGATGTGTTATGGAAGGTTTGGGTATCGCTTCCTTTTAGGTGGTTGCAGAATTTAACGTCTCTTTTCTGGATTTTGATAATTAGTGGGTATCAGCCTGCTCTGCATGCATTATTTGGTGTTTTTCATGGAGGATATTTTTGCAGAATTCTGCATCCAAACTCAATTTGGTGTTTGTCCCATTTTGTGAATTCTTGGTTGGTGAGCGGACCCCAGACCTCAAAACCATGAAGGGCAATTGGTTCTATAACTGATTCAAGTATTTTTTGCCAGATCCTAATTGGTATGTCAAATTGTATGTTCCTTCTGATGGCATAGAAAGTCTCTCAGATCGTTCACAGCTTTGTGGAAGTTACCTGATGTTTAGGCCGAAGATGAAGAGGGTGGGGCTCAAGCTGCAACACTGACTCACCCCTGGCCCTGTGGAAAGACATTTTTGCCACTTTTAACCACACACTTGTTGTTTGTGTACTTGGGTTTTATAATGTCCTATGTTTTTCCCCCAACACCACTTTCCATCGATTTTTATAGCAGACCCTCATGTTAAATTGAGTCAAAATCTTGATAAGACTTTGTTTTTGGTTTGGTTTGTTTGTCAATTATGATGTGCAGGGTGAATATGTGGTCTGTCGTATGGTAATTTGTTAACAAGCTAGTTTGACATTTGCTCAGTATATTGTTTTACTGAGGAAATGTACGAGTCTGCTGTTAATGATAATGCAGAAGATTTTCCCAAGGTTGCTTTTAATGCACAGCCCACACAGTAGTTATTGGGGTCACATTTGTTTCCACTTTTGTTCATTGGGGTGATCAGTCCTTGATTCCAAATATTGGGGAATAGGCCAGAGCTGAGGATGATGTTAAAGAGTTTAAGTATAGTCAATTGGAATTTGTGGTCTGTATATTTTATCATTTCATTTAGGACACCATCAACCCGACAGAAATGTTTTGGTTGGAGGGTATTGTATTTTGTCCTAGTTCATTCAATTTAATTGGAGAATCCAGTGGGTTCTGGTAGTCTTTAATAGTTGATTCTAAGATTGTATGTCCTGCTATCATGTTGAGGTCCTTGCTGCAGGGGCGGGGGGCATGGGGTGGGCAGAAGGGGCATAGGTCTGATATGGGGGGGGGGCTATATAGGGTGTGGCCAGGCTTTGTTTGGGGTGGTTTCAGCTGGTTGGGGTGTAGCTGGTGATGCTGTGGTCTGGGTGTAGATCTTTTTTTTGGCGTGGGGGTTCTCTAGGTACAGGTCCTTCGGGATGGGGTCTTGCAAGTCTGGGAGGGTGTCTCGCTGGTCTGGGTGCGGTGTCCATTGTTCCTGTGTCCTGGCAAAAGTTGGGATTGCTGCCTTTGTAGAGGTGGACCTGGTTGTAAATGCTGTTCAAGTCCAGGGTGGAGTGGTGGGCCAGGGTGGAGTGGTGGGCCAGGGTGGAGTGGTGGGTCAGGGTGGAGTGGTGGGCCAGGGTGGAGTGGTGGGCCAGGTAGACATTAGGCTTTGAGGCACAGTCACAGGAAATGCTTGCATTAGCCCGCTGCATGGTGAACGTGTTTTCGTGGTAGCAGGGTGGAGATAACCACTTGTGCTTTGGGGAAAGAGGAAGAAGCTTTTTCAATCACTCCCTTGAGTGCTGTGGCCACTCTTTCCTGCTGGGCCCTCAGGTCATTTGTGCCCGTGTGAATTAGGATGTGGTTGGGGGACCATATTCTGTCCTTTGACAACAGCACCGGGGCATGTTTAGGTACCAGAGTTTATCCTCTTGAATGTATTTACCATTTGAGTCAATGAGGAGCACAATTTTGTGTGTCCTCAGTGGATGTGTGGGAGTTGTCAAGAGGGCTATCAGGGGAGCTGACAGTGGGGGGTGGGGTCTGTTAGGAGGGGGCGGGTCTGTTAGGAGGGGGTGGGGTCTGTTGGTTTGGTGGGTCCTGTGTTGTCTGTCCCATTGTGGTGTTGAGGTTGTGGTCTGGGTCTGAGGTGGGCTGTTCTGCTGGCTTGTCTGGGGGAGTGTCCTCCTCTTTGTCACACCTCAGGTTTCTCACCTTGTCCTTCAGTGCCAAGTGGGGGGGGGGGACTATCCTCGTCTGCAGGACAGTTTGAAGAGGTGTGATCAGACTCATTCAGGGTGGAGGAGTCGTTACAGAGGGAGACTCTTTCCTGCTGTGTTCTGTCTCTTTGATCCCATAAAAAGTCCTGCTGGAACTGCATGAGGAGGCCCTGCACCATTACTGTCCAAGACTTGTAGATGTTAACAGATCTCTCCTGCCATTGTTAGGCTCAATAGTTTTCACACCTCTCACTTCACACTTCCTTGCTAATTGAAGTTGCAGCCAGGTCAGTTCTGTCCTAGCAGCTTTGTAGCTTAGTAGACTTGTTTATTAGGCTTTATATAACAAAATTACCTAGAGATTATTATCTTTACTTTTTGGCTTCAGAAGTAGGTTCAGACTGAACATTACTCCGTTTTGTGTTGGATGGTATTTCCAGGTTCCTCTGTGTTTCTTCTGCAGGTTTTGGTTTGTGAGATGTTTTTTCTTGATAGTCCTTGACAGTAATAGTCCAATCAGGTCATTTTGTCCAAAATCAAGGTTTTAGGTATGGAATGTTGAGGTGAGTATCCTGTATAAGTCATTGACATTTTTTAAAAGTTTGTCTAAATCATGGGTTCCTAAGTTGCAGAACAACTCAGGAGCCCATGAGCTCTCTCTCTCTCTCTCTCTCTCTCTCCCTCCCTCCCTCCCTCCCTCCCTCCCTCCCTCCCTCCCTCCCTCCCTCCCTCCCTCCCTCCCTCCCTCCCTCCCTCCCCTTAATTCTGGCAGGGGCTTGAGCGTCTTGGTTGCCAGCCAGCTCAGAGCAAACAATGGCACTGTTCCTCAGGGCCGACAGGGACTAATTTTGAGGGAATTAAAGTAAAGTATTAGAAACTGAGAGTGGTTAACCCCTGAGGACCTAGTGGCTGTGTGGTGCCTTCAGCCTCTAACCCTCTGTAAAACTCAATCTACAACAATAGGCCTGTCACAACATCAGAGCCTCTAACCCTCTATAAGCCTCATCTACATCAATAGGCCTATCACATCAGAGCCTGTAACCCTATGTAAGGCTCATAGCAGAATAGCAGCCTTAATTATTAAGCTTCATATAACACAATTACATAGAGATTATTGTATTTTATGAGATGTACTGGTCTAGTGTTTACTAGATGTACTGGTCTAGTGTTTACTAGATGTACTGGTCTAGTGTTTACTAGATGTACTGGTCTAATGTTTACAATATAAATATAGGACAAAACACACATCACAACAAGAGAGACAACAAAACACTACATAAAAAGAGACCTAAGACAACAACATAGCAAGGCAGCAACACATGACAACACAGCATGGTAGCAAGACAACATAATAACAACATGGTAGCAACACAACATGGTAGCAGCACAAAACATGGTACAAACATTATTGGGCACAGACAACAGCACAAAGGGAGAGAAGGTGGAGGTAGAGTTTAATTGGTTCCATTGTTCCAGGCAAGCACAATCAAGCACAGCTAAAGTATTTGGGAAAAAAATAAAAATACAATTTGAATCCCTGGTCTGCTGGTCATCCGACCTGGCAGTGGTCCCCTTGAACAAAGCAATAAGCTCAGTATCAGTCTATTGGAGGTGCCCAAAAAAGCGAAGGTAACCTGCCTAAATGACTACTGCCCCGTGGCACTCACGTCTGTAGCAATGAAGTGCTTCGAAAGGCTGGTCATGGCTCACATCAACAGCATCATCCCAGAAACTGATTCACATACCGCCCCAACAGATCCACAGATGGCGCAATCGCAATCGCACTCCACACTGCCCTTTCCTACCTGGACAAAAGGGACACCTATGTGAGAATGATGTTCATTGACTACAGCTCAGCGTTCAACACCATATTGCCCTCAAAGCTCATCGATAAGCTAAGGACCCCGGGACTAAACAACTCCCTCTGCAACTGGATCCTGGACTTCCTGACGGGCCGCCCCCCAAGTGGTTAGGGTAGGCAACAACACCCTCAGCACCGGTGCCCCTCAGGGGTGCATGCTCAGCCCTCTCCTATACTCCCTGTTCACCCATGACTGAGTGGCCATGCACGCCTCCAACTCAATCATCAAGTTTCCAGATGACACAACAGTCCTGGGATGATTACCAACAACGACGAGACAGCCTACAGGGAGGAGGTGAGGGCCCTCAGAGTGTGGTGTCAGGAAAACAACCTCTCACTCAACATCAACAAAACAAAGGAGATGATCGTGGACTTCAGGAAACAGCAGAGGGAGCACCTCCCTATCCACATCGATGGGACAGTAGTGGAGAAATGGTACAGCCACACAGACAGTGTGGTGAAGAAGGCGCAACAGCGCCTATTCAACCTCAGGAGGCTGAAGAAATTTGGCATGTCACCTAAAACCCTCACAAACTTTTACAGATGCACAATTGAGACCATCCTGTCGGGCTGTATCACCGCCTGGTACAGCAACGGCACCACACTCAACCGCAGGGCTCTCCAGAGGGTGGTGCGGTCTGCACAACACATCACCGGAGGCAAACTACCTGCCCTCCAGGACACCTACATCACCCGATGTCACAGGAAGGCCAAAAAGATCATCAAGGACAACAACCACCCGAGCCACTGCCTGTTCACCCCACTACCATCCAGGCCAAGTCAGTACAGGTGCATCAAAGCGGGGACCGAGAGACTGAAAAAACGGCTTCTATCTCAAGGCCATGAGACTGTTAAACAGCCATCACTAACACAGAAAGGCTGCTGCCCACATAAAAACTTGAATCATTTACCACTTTAATAATGTTTACATATCTTATCATATCATGTCATCTCATATCTCACACTGTATTTGATACAATTTATTGCATCTTGCCTATGCTGCTCAGTCATCGCTCATCCATATATTTATATGTACATATTCCTATTCCATCCCTTTAGATTTGTGTGTATTAGGTAGTTGTTGTGGAATTTTTAGGTTACTTGTTAGATATTACTGCACTGTCGAAACTAGAAGCACAGGTATTTCGCTACACTCACATTAACATCTACTAACCATGTGCATGTGACCAATAACATTTCATTTTATTTGACACACTTCCAAGCTGTGTAAGGGCTATTTGACCAAGAAGGAGAGTGATGTAGTGCTGCATCAGATGTCCTGTCCTCCACAATGGGATGAGTTGGACCACAGAGTGAAAGAAAAGCAGCCAACATGTGCTCAGCATATGTGGGAACTTCAAAACTGTTGGAAAAGCATTCCAGGTGAAACTGGTTAATGGAAGACCAACAGTGTGCAACGCTGTGCAACGCTGTCATCAAGGCAATGGGTGGCTTCTTTGAATAATCTCAAATATAAAATATGTTTTGATTTGTTTAACACTTTTTTGGTTACTACATGATTCCATATGTGTTATTTCATAGTTTTGATATCTTCACTACTATTATACAATGTAGAAAACAGTCTAAATAAAGCAAAACCTTGGAATGAGTAGGTGCTTCGAAACTGTTGACTGGTTCTGTATGTATTATTTAGCATTTGTAAAGACAAGATTAAATCATGAATAGTGTGATGGGTGACAATATTAGCCTATCACTTGTGAATGATGTCCAGCTTGTGTGCAGTAAGGCAAGAAACTTTGATAAGGTTAGTATCACACCTCATGTAGCCTAGCCCATAGTCCTATATGTTTTAATAAGGTTAGTATCACACCTCATGTAGCCTAGCCCATAGTCCTATATGTTTTAATAAGGTTAGTATCACACCTCATGTAGTCTAGTCCATAGGCCTATATGTTTTAATAAGGTTGGTATCACACCTCATGTAGCCTAGCCCATAGTCCTATAAGGTTAGTATCACACCTCATGTAGCCTAGCCCATAGTCCTATATGTTTTAATAAGGTTAGTATCACACCTCATGTAGCCTAGCTCATAGTCCTATATGTTTTAATAAGGTTAGTATCACACCTCATGTAGCCTGGCCCATAGTCCTATAAGGTTAGTATCACACCTCATGTAGCCTAGCCCATAGTCCTATATGTTTTAATAAGGTTAGTATCACACCTCATGTAGTCTAGTCCATAGGCCTATATGTTTTAATAAGGTTGGTATCACACCTCATGTAGCCTAGCCCATAGTCCTATAAGGTTAGTATCACACCTCATGTAGCCTAGCCCATAGTCCTATATGTTTTAATAAGGTTAGTATCACACCTCATGTAGCCTGGCCCATAGTCCTATACGGTTAGTATCACACCTCATGTAGCCTAGCCCATAGTCCTATATGTTTTAATAAGGTTAGTATCACACCTCATGTAGCCTGGCCCATAGTCCTATAAGGTTAGTATCACACCTCATATAGTCTAGCCCATAGTCCTATATGTTTTAATAAGGCTAGTATCACACCTCATGTAGCCTAGTCCTATACGTTTTAATAAGGTTAGTATCACACCTCATGTAGCCTAGCCCATAGTTCTATAAGGTTAGTATCACACCTCATGTAGTCTAGTCCATAGTCCTATAAGGTTAGTATCACACCTCATGTAGCCTGGCCCATAGTCCTATATGTTTTAATAAGGTTTGTATCACAATCACAAATAAGTGGCCAAATAAGTTCTTACAATTAAGCACATTCATTTGCTTTACAACCAGTGTAGAGCCTAACTGGCATATACATAGGTGGCAAATGAGTTTCAAGTTTGGAGAAGATCATTTTCACCATAAAAATGCACCTTTATAATAAAAGCTTTACATGCATAATTGCATTTGCGGTCACTTTTGAGAATGGTGTTTTCCCACTAGTTGATAGAATTTTGGAACATTCGCTCTTATGACCAACTGTCGTGTGCTCATTGCTGCGCTTATAATGTGAAGAAATAGACAAATAGTTTATCAACATTTTAAGCTAAATGTTCTGATCTATTGCATCAGCCTCATTGCTTTTAAAATATGTATTGATGCTAGTGGTGGTATTCATTTGGGATCTATCGCATCCCACAACTGTCCGAGACTATGTTTGGAATATTTATTTCTCGCACCAATAGAATATGTCAACTGTCCTACTGTGCGGGATAGTAGATAGACATAGGCTAGTTTTTTTGCTGTTCGTTAGGCCTACAACTCATCTTGTCAGCTGATGAAAAGTAAATTCTTCCAACATCTTCGATGCGCGCCTCGGAATTCGATTAAAAGTAAGCACACAGTTGCGTCGCTGATGTGTCTGTCTTCACTTGTAGCCTACTTCGGAACTGACATGTGAGAAGGGCCTGATCATGTGACGGGCCATTGGCTACTAAGAATTGAGATATCCAAGCGAGCCAAGTGAGTGAGAGGTGCTTCAGCCAGGAGAAGGGAATTATAATGATTATTTTCAGCCCAAGGGCCCAATGGCTACTGGCCGCAAAAGGCATGTATTTTTTTAGGGGGGGGGGGGGGGGTGCATTACGGACACACAAGGGGGATACCACTGGGAAATTTAAGGAATTATCAATTGCTTGTCAAATTGTGAATGAGAGACTGATGAAGTGTGTGCAGCCTGCTCAAAAAAAATAAGTTGTGTAAATAACTCTAAAATAAACATACTAAGCAAATCTTGTCTGCTAAATGAACTAGTGTAGCCCACAGCTAGATCAGCACCATGTTTCTTTAGACCTGTCTAAAATAAATAATGGATTTATTGTGACGGTGTAGACTATATTACAATGGATTTATTAGACTTTTTGAAATGTAAAGGTCTGCATCAGTGGCTGTGCATGGAAGCCAGGAGATGCTAAATGTGTTTATGTTAATTAACGGTCAATTACCCGTGAGACAAGCAGTTATTCGCTTGACAATCACCGACTGACAAAATATCATGACCGCCACAAATCAGGTGTGGATTTAAAATCAGAGGTGTACAGTTACAATATAGAAGCGGGATAATCTTTGATTGATTAATTTGGGTCCCGATAGTAATTCCTCTGTTTCATGCTATGGCCATAAATGACTGTAATGATGCAAGTTAACATGTCCTTTACAGTGTCTTGACACAACAGACCTCCTCTCCAGTCTGAAAGGGCACCAAATAGAAACGTCTAAACTGCAAACACTGGTTGAAAGTGATGATTATGATTGTTCCTCTGGCTCAGGCTCAGGCTCAGGCTCAGAGTTAAGAACATAAAACTTCAAACATGAGCAACGACAACCAGCTGCTGACACCAAGCTATATAAATAACCATATGTACACACACACACACACACACACACACACACAAACACACACACACACACACACACACACACACACACACACACACACACACACACACACACACACACACACACACACACACACACACACACACACACACACACACACACACACACACACACACAAGCATGAGTAATGACAACCAGCTGCTGGCACCAATCTATATAAATAACCATATACACACACACACATTGGAGAATGGTGAAGAATGGCTGGCCATGGGAGAATTATAGAAGTTAGATTGTTACACACACACACACATCTCAAAGCACACGCAAACCAGCTGGCAAGTGTCTTCACATTTTCAATCTCTCCTTGTCCCAGTCTGTAATCCAAACATGTTTCAAGCTGACCACCATTGTCCCTGTTCCCAAGAGCTCCAAGGTAACCAGCCTAAATGACTACCGCCCTTTAGCACTCACATCTGTAATTATGAAGTGCTTTGAAAGACTGGTCATGACAAACATAAACACTATCATCCCAGACACGCTGGACACACTCCAATTCCCATACCGCCGCAGCACATCCACAGATGACGCAACTATGAGAGAGAGCTGTTCATTGACTACAGCTCAGCGGTCAACATCATAGTCCCCTCCCTCTAAGCTCATCACCAAGCCGGGGACACTGGGACTGAACCTCTCCCTCTACAACTGGATCCTGGACTTCCCGACGGGCCGTCCCCGTGTGGTGTGGGTAGGCAACAACACCTCTGCCACACTGACACTCAACATGGGGGCCCCTCAGGGGTGTGTGCTTAGTACCCCCTGTACTCCTGGTCACCCACGTCTCCAACCCCATCATCTAGTTTCCTGATGAAATGACGGTGGTAGGCCTGACCACCACCACACTTTTACACTAATCGTATGCTGCTGCTACACTGTTCTTGATTTTACTCTTATTATTATCTATCCTGATGACTAGTCACTTTACCCTGCCTTCATGTACATATCTACCTCAAATACCTTATTATTATCTATCCTGATGTCTAGTCACTTTACCCTGCCTTCATGTACATATCTACCTCAAATACCTTATTATTATCTATCCTGATGTCTAGTCACTTTACCCTGCCTTCATGTACATATCTACCTCAAATACCTTATTATTATCTATCCTGATGCCTAGTCACTTTACCCTGCCTTCATGTACATATCTACCTCAAATACCTTATTATTATCTATCCTGATGTCTAGTCACTTTACCCTGCCTTCGTGTACATATCTACCTCAAATACCTTATTATTATCTATCCTGATGTCTAGTCACTTTACCCTGCCTTCATGTACATATCTACCTCAAATACCTTATTATTATCTATCCTGATGACTAGTCACTTTACCCTGCCTTCATGTACATATCTACCTCAAATACCTTATTATTATCTATCCTGATGCCTAGTCACTTTACCCTGCCTTCATGTACATATCTACCTCAAATACCTTATTATTATCTATCCTGATGTCTAGTCACTTTACCCTGCCTTTGTGTACATATCTACCTCAAATACCTTATTATTATCTATCCTGATGTCTAGTCACTTTACCCCGCCTTCATGTACATATCTACCTCAAATACCTTATTATTATCTATCCTGATGTCTAGTCACTTTACCCCGCCTTCATGTACATATCTACCTCAAATACCTTATTATTATCTATCCTGATGCCTAGTCACTTTACCCTGCCTTCATGTACATATCTACCTCAAATAACTTATAGCTCTGCACATTGATCTGGTACTTCCTGTATATAGCTCTGCACATTGATCTGGTACTTCCTGTATATAACTCCACATTGATCTGGTACTCCCTGTATATAGCTTCACATTTATCTGGTACTTGTACTCCCTGTATATAGCTCCGAGTTGATCTGGTACTCCCTGTATGTAGCTCCACATTGATCTGGCACTGGTACTTCCTGTATGCAGCTGCACATTGTTCTGATACTGATACTTCCTGTATATAGCTATTACCCCAGCACATTGATCTGGTACTTCCTGTATATAGCTATTACCCCTGCACATTGATCTGGTACTTCCTGTATATAGCTATTACCCCTGCACATTGATCTGGTACTTCCTGTATATAGCTATTACCCCTGCACATTGATCTGGTACTTCCTGTATATAGCTATTACCCCTGCACATTGATCTGGTACTTCCTGTATATAGCTATTACCCCTGCACATTGATCTGGTACTCTCTGTATATAGCTATTACCCCTGCACATTGATCTGGTACTTCCTGTATATAGCTCTGCACATTGATCTGGTACTTCCTGTATATAGCTCTGCACATTGATCTGGTACTTCCTGTATTCCTCTGCACATTGACCTGGTACTTCCTGTATAAATCTCCATTCTTCTGTATTTATTCCTCTTGTATTAGTATTTTTCTTTTTATTATATTTTTTAAAACTCTGCATCGTTGGAAAAGGCTCGCAAGCAAGCAATTCATGGTGAAAATGCACAGGGTGGGGTGGGGTTCAGACCCCGGAACTTAATGATGAGCTTGGAGGGCACTAAGGTGTGGAAGGCTGAGCTGTAGTCAATGAACAGCATTCTTACATAGGTATTACTCTTGTCCAGATGGAATAGGGCAGTGTGCAGAGTGATGGTGATTGCATCGTCTGTAGATCTATTGGGGCGGTAAGCAAATTGAAGTGGGTCTAGGGTGTCAGGTAGGGTGGAGGTG